>NC_084818.1:12180729-12484126 GCF_963583255.1 Pyrus communis
AATCATTCTCAATCAATTTCTTTAAATTCTGCTGTTGTGCGCTGCTTCGTTTGTTTGCTACATTAAATGAAGTATGGATGAAGTAACTTTTTGTTTTTTTGTCATCTTGAAGGTTCTCCGGACCCCTGACTTTTGAACGTGCAAATCATCCGAAGAAATTCAAGATTGTCAGCTCATCAGGATTTTGTTTTCATCTTTTCACACAATGACATATATTTATCCCTTGAGTTTAATATGATAAAGCTGAGCTGATTTGTTAATCTTAAATTAGTGGTTTATTAATATGGTACTTATGATTACATCCGACCTTCATTCACGTGCTAACTTGGTTTATTAATCTATCGTGTGAATAATTATATTGAGTTTCACGAGTGAAACTCAGTTTGTGATAGTTTTATTGTTGGCCACCCAATCCTAGAATATTGTTAGTAGCATTCAGATGGCATTCTGCTTCCTTTACGAGGAGATATCTGTCTCACTCATCTTCTTATGTTGACGCATGGTTCTGTCCTGAGTTTCTTGAGCTCCATGTATGCCTTCACTCCAGATTTTGGATCCCTTTAGACACTTTTGAGTTCAAGGCTTTTTATGACGGAGCCAATTGCATGAGATGTTGTTTGTCACTAGTGATTTGCTTATGATTATGTATGTTGCAAATTGCAGATGTGAAGCTTCTGATGGAACTTTGCAAACAGATGATATTCGCTGGAGATTATACATATACTAAAACCCGGTTCGCCCGGGCACTGTTTTTCACTGTTCGTGAACAGTTAAAGGACGGTAATACCCTCGGGGTTTCAGCTCTCATTTTCTGCTTTCCTCAACTGGGTTTTCCTTCGTCGTCGTTGTGCGCTCTGATTTCTCTCAATTTCTTCCTTCTTGTTTCGCGAAATTATCTCCGGCGAGACACGATCTTTGAATTTTGCAATCATTGTTGGCTGTTCTTCTCTGTGTTTGGCTGCGATCCGTACGTTGGATCGATTTCGTCTTTTTCACCATTTTGTTTCAAGCCTCTCGTTTGAGAGAATTGTTACGTATTAAGGTTAGTGATTTCTAAATTTTTGAGTTTTGCTTTGCAGTTTGATTTCATTTTTGGTTGTCTTGCCCAGATGTTAGAAGCTTTTAATTTTTTTGGGTTCAATTTTAAATGGGTTGTTGCTTTCGGAGTTTTCTTTTGATGACAGAGATTAATCCGTTGGTTTTTAGTTAGGTTGTGTTGGTTTTTTTGGGTACAATTGTTTGTTTTGTTTTTTTAGTTAGGTTGTGTTGTGGGTCTTGACAATTGTTTGTCTTGCCCAGATGTTAGAAGATTTTCTGTTGAAATTGTTTCTCTTCTCTTCTTTGTTTTTTTTTTTTTTTTTTTTTTTGTGCCATCGGGTTTTGCATGTGGGTGTATAATCAGGTTTTCTTTTGAATTTCAGAAGATTCAGTTTTTAATTTTTTTGGAACTTTTGTCTGCAGCTTTGGAAGGCATTTATGCTTAAGGTGAGAAACTTTGGTTGCTCGCTTTTGGGTTTTGTTGTAGAATTAAGTTTTTTTTTTAATTTTTTAATTTTTATTTAAAAAAAAAACGAGTTACATTCGTGGGAATTCATTTGTTCTTCTGTTTTTCTGCATCTGGAAAATGCCACCTGATGTGAGTTTATAATTAAATATGAATATCAAAATGGGTTTTCTGTGCAAATTTTCTTTTTCTGATTTTTGGGTCTTTGTTTTCAGGCTTTAGCGCCGTCGTTTTCCGAAGCCCTCTGTACTCAAGGTAAGCAATTTAAAATTTTGGTGGACTTAGATTTTTGTATTAAGTTTTATTATATTGGAGTTAAATTTGGTTGCACCTTGGAGTTGGTTTTGTTGAAGTTTCTAATGAAATTGAATTCGGTTCTTTTTTGGGGTTGATTTTGTTTATATTTTTGTTTAGTTTTATTTATGCTTTTAACTTAAAGGAGTAAATAGGTCCTCGTTACAACACTAATGTACCACTTAGATACATATATATAAATGAAAGGTCAGACTGATACACTTTGGAGGAGTGTATCAGACGTGTACCTCCGATCTGGAGGAGTTTCTCCATTGAAGTGTTTTAAGATATGCTCAAAGTATTTGACGTATCTCTGGGAAAATCATAGAAAAAATTGTTAATCACAATGATGTAGATGGATAAGGAACACCAAGCTTAAACGGGAAATCCAAAAATTTAACTGACTCACAAGCTGACTTGGGAGAACCAGAGTTTTTCCATCCATACACCTTATATGGTTATAGTAATTCATGGCCTCCTCAGCCATAGGGAAGAACTGCAGATACATGGAAAAACAAACAAGAAAAGTTATAGTCATAAGTGCAAGAAATATAAAGCCAAAAGAAGCACCAACATTTCCACCATACAACCCCAGGTCTTAAGGTGCTGATTATTGATTTTACTTTAAGAAATAAGAGAAGGCTACAAATCATTACTCCTGTCCTTGCCATACCAGCTTTACAATGAACCACCACAACATTTTCGACGCCCTCCTGTAACCATGAATGAGCACTTCGACAAAAGGATTCTATGAGCTCGATTGGGGGGCAATTATGATCATCAAATGGGAAACTTGCAACCTTGAAACATTCAGAGAAGCCAAATATAGAAGAAGCTCTTATTCAACATGACTGAAAAACAGAATTACAGCAACGAAAAGTTAAACGTTTTAATCTATTTGACTATACTTTCAACTTTCTTCCTTCTCAATATATTAACACATACAAGATGGCCCTCATTATGTCATCACATCATTCACATAAATGTCTTATGATTTCATCAACGGCCATTTTGTTATTTAATCAAAGATGTTAAAGTGAAGAACTTTAATAGCTCCATCAATGATATAGAATTCTTTTATTATTATTATTTTTTTGCATATAAAAGTGTTCCAAGCACTTCACCTAGCAACAATATCATGCCTTATTTTTCAATTTACTTATAAGGTTTCACATTTTTGTAAATATCAAGAACAAAAACCTGGGACAGCCTCACAATTTGGTGCACTGACTAGGTAATTGACAGTTGGGTATGGGTATGGGTAGTTAAAAACTATGAGACATGAAATTATTGTCAAATGCAAGGACAGAAGGTCATGTATTTGCAAAGTTGAATCGGCCCAAGGACCGAGTTGGTATGTTTGAGTAGATTACCTGATCTCCTAAGTTGGGTTTAGGTTTAATGCTCAGTAGTTGTTGTGCTTCTGCTGCTTTTTAGTTGTCGAGGATATGCAGGGAGAGCAAGTAAAAAGATTGTATTCACTGTGTTGACGCATTATTGAACAAGAGACCCAAGGGGAAGGACATATTCAATCTCAAGGTTTGTCAGCTTTCACTTATTAATTTTATTATTATTAATTTTGTTTGCTCTTTGAAATTTGAATGCATGAGTTTTTAAATTTTATTGCGATTAGTTTACCTGAGATGGGTTTTGTATGTTATTTTCTGATTTGGTTGCAGGATGCGAATCATTGCTTCTTTAGAAAAGATTAAGGAAGGTGAGCAATTTCAGAAGAAAATGCGATTATCATTTTCCAGAGATCACGGCATGCCCCTTCCGTTATTTTTTGGTGGTTGTAAAATTATGACCTGACATGGAAGTGGGTTTTGACAAGATTTTTTTTTTTTTTTTTTAATTTTGCATCTGCAGTGTCATGTTAAGCATTATTGTTTACGTATAAATGCGAGTGTGTTTTACATTTATTTAATGCCTTTAATTTTAACCTCTGCATTTTCAATGTTCACTAATGCCTTTAATTATCCTCTGTTTTACATCTCAGTGACGACACAAAAGCTCCATAGAAAAGGTATCAGTTTTTGACTCAAATTTCGACGGTGCCCTATCATCTCTCCCAAAATCAAAGCAACCCCAAGCAATTCTAGAATCATTTTTCTGTGTCCCAAAATACAGTATGTAATATCTTCATCTCAAATTTATTCATCTCACAAACGTTGATATCAAGTTCATAGTTTTTCATTGTTCGAAATTCCACACTACTCAATATTTAATAACACTTTTATTTTCCTCTATTCACCTTGTTATTTGTGATGTTGCAGCAAAGGAAATATCAGACGCGACTCTTACTCCAAAGGCTCCAACTAGAAATGTATCAGATTCCCCAATCATTTCTGAAACCATATATATGGCTGCAAAACAGATATGTATACCCTTTCATTGTTCTATACTTTTTGAATTATTCACGACCTAGTAAACATGATCTCTTTATCCCATTCGCTTTAAACTCAAATAGTTCACAAGATTTCTTTATCATAGTATCTTTCGACCATCTTTTGTATGTAAGTAGGACAATTTCGTAAATCTTTTGTATGTAAATATTATATACATATGCATCAAGCATTCTCTTTTGTATGTAAATAGGATTATCTACTAAATCTTTTGCACGTAAAATAGTATGTACATACAGATCAAGTATTTTTGTATGTACATAGTGCTATACACAAAATTCCATACAGTTTTCAATCCTGCAGCATCGCGCGGACCTCTCTTACTAGTATGGTACTATTATCTGGACATGGGACTAGGACATCAACTTAAAACAGTTGCAGTGTGTCAAGTGTGCATGCAGGCCCAAATGCAAACCCAGACCAAGGTAAGCCATCTTCCCAAACCCAGGCCCCTCCCAAATTCCTTGTTTCGATTCGAAGGAGGATGAGAAACCGGCCAGTCCAGCGGCAGAATTGATGACAAAAAGCAGGGTCAACCAACGGGATTGGGGATTGTGGGTTAGGGTTCTTTTTGGGGATTGGGTGAGAGAGATTTTTGGAGAAAGGTGCAAATGATGACTAAGTTAGAGGAAATAACTCATTTATATACGAGGGCAATTAAGTCATTTCAACATGTAAGAAAAATCATATTTCTGTCCTATTGTTTGTTGTGCATGGCGTGCGCATATTCGGTTTGTCCTATTTCAATCCTAAGATTAAGAAAATTGATCATTTTTAACAATTTCTCAAATTTTTAAGCTTACTTATGTGATATTAAGTATGGCCATTGTAGTAACTAGTAAGGTTTTAATAGTTTAAAATTATCAAACTAACTTACTTATGTGCCTGGCATTTTAAACACTAAGAGGAAGAGCGTTTGTAACAAATATTGGATTAACCGTTAAGGTTTTAGTAGTTTAAAATTATCAAACTACTAGTAAGGTTTTAGTAGTTTAAAATCCAATTCCCACCACCACCGCCGCATATTTTTTCACATTTTCACACTTCTAAATGAATTATTATGAGTTTTTAATGTGCTTTGGCATTTTAAATTCCTTTGTATTTTTAAAGTGCCTTGAAAATTTTTAAGCTTACTTATGTGATATTAAGTATGGCTATTGTAGTAACTAGTAAGGTTTTAGTAGTTTAAAATTATCAAACTAACTTTTTATCTTAATGGGTTGAAACAAGTCATCCACATGTAAATCCGTTAACGACGTCATTAACGGGTAACCCAATAACGACCTGATTAGTTATTTTATTGATTCGAAATCCGTTGTTTTTTATCGTGCTAACTGATTGTGTAATAAATTGCTAGGTCTAAAAAGGGCTAAGGCAAACAACATTTAAAACGAATAAATAAATCTTTTTTTTTTTTTGTACAGAAAAAGAATAATAAATTTTGAATATATAGATTTTATAGGAAACTTCATTTTAATCCTTAAAAAATATGAGTTTTAGACTATAGCCTTGTGTAAGATTAAAATCTAATTTTAGTCCCTAGTACATTTAATCATCTCATTTATTAGTTATATTTTGATGTTTTATTTATCTTTTTATCCCTATTTTAATGTATTAATTACATTTAAATTTAATTTTCATTTCATTCATCATAATATATTTTAATGTCTACATTTACGCAACTAATTTTTTTTATGATATATATTTCGATAAACTCCGAAGCCAGTATGTAACATCCCGTCCCGAAACTAAAGAAACGTACGTTTGAAATTACAATTTTACCCCCTAGTTCGTTACATTTACGTGTAGTTTTGTGTAGTGTGGTGTTGTAGGACCACACACACACTCACACATCACCCTCACTCTCCCGGGATTCCCTCCCTCTTTCCCTCACTCTCTGTCTTTCCTGTCTCTCTCTCTCTCTCTTTCTCTCTCTCCCCGAGTCCATCTTCTTCTTCTTCCTTCTGCAAACATACGGACTACACACAAACATATTCAAACCTTCACCAATCAAGAAACCAATTACACCATTGAACTCGTGAGGTTGTGAGGAGCACAACCATACCAACTTCAGGTAAGAATTCTAACGTTTTCACGTCGTTTCGACAATGGCCGAATTATGTAATGTTCATGCAACCCTTAAACTAGCTTGTTTTTGGAATTTTGAAGCTCGTAGTTGTGTTTGTGAGGTCCCAAGGAACCTCGGAGTGTATCGTTGGACGGAAGTGGACGTCGGGATCGTCCTGTTCAAAGTTGGCCGACTTTTGAAGTTGTGGACAGGTATGATCTAGTAATTTTTAGCCCTTGAAACTAGTCTATCGTGATTCTACTAGTCCTAAGCTTCATTTTGGCGTTTGAATCATGAAAAATGGTTGAAAAACGAAGGAGAAAACTAAGTTAGAAATTTTCCCAGTTTTCCGGCGCCGTAACGGTATCAGTTAAGTTTAACGGAATATTCCTGACGGCGTCAGCTGACGCCGTCAGTGTGCATGGCACGTGGCCGCGCGTGGGGGGCGCGTAGGTCCGTGCCTATTCAGGCGCGTGGGGGCGCGTGCGGGGTCCAAAAATTATTCTAAAAATATGGGTGTGATCCTGAGGTTGTGTAGATCACGTTGGTATATTCATTTGTCCAAATTGAGCAATGTATGAGAAGTTATTACGAGAAGTTGGTTATGTGCTTTTAAATTAACGTTTTCGTAGCTTTTTCGCGTATAGGTGATTCGTTTTCCGAGGACGAGCGTTCACACTCGAGGCAGGGGGGCTACGACCCTTCCACTTATCAGTGAGTGGGCTTTTGTTTTCCGTATATACCTATATACATATTAATTCCCAGAAATTAAATAGAAAAGGTTATTTGTTTTATGCCATGCATCATATGAATGTTGTTTACGCATCATCGCATGTATTAGTAGTGGCATACATATATATATATACATGTGTATTTGGTGTTGTGGACGCACAGGTAAGTGCCAGGTAAGTGGTATTCATGTTTGTATTTCTGTAGTAGTTTGAGATGCTTAGAGAGCTCATAATCTGCACCCCGGTGTTAGTGCTCCCGCCCAGGGCCAGGGCATAGTCTTTCACGTGATGTTCACCCGCACCACACGCTCGCCTTGGATCCAAGTAGGTGCATAGCCTTGTCGTACAGACCACATTAGGTGGTTCCGACTCGTAGGTGACCCGCGATTATTCGCACAGTCTTCACGTGATCGTAGCACTAGAGCGTATATATTACACCCAGTCCTGTCGTACAGACCACGTTAGGTGGTTCCGACTCATGTGCAGATTCAGATATTGAGTTGAGATTGGAGCTCTATATGCAACCGTACAGGTCACGTTAGGTGACTCCCGGCTGCCAGATTATATGTTATTGATGTGATTACGCTTGAGCATTTATAATTGATTATGAGATTCTGTTATGGCATATTCTCAAGCATGAATGGCATATTTTGGAGCATGATTGGCATATCTATACATACGTATATATGTTCATTTTCTGGGAAGTATACAGGTTTTACGGCGAGGGGTTAGAATATATTTTGCTAAAGAGTTTTCAAAGAACTTTGTTTTTGCCCACTCACGCTTTTGTTTTTGCGCCCCTCCAGGTTCTAGTGGTCTAGCAAGTTCGGTGGTTTATCCCAGAGGGCGTCCCGGCATTTCTGACAGACACTCACCATTGTAGGGTCACCTTCGGGTGTATATATGTCGCATTTTTCCTTCTTGACTGCTGTAGACTCGCTCTGAAATTGTGTCTCACATACACTAGTACTTTGTATGCTAGTTAGTTTTTAATTATTCGTACTTTTATATTACTATCTTAATAGCTTCCACACGCGCACATGGCTACGTCACCTTCGTGTGACGGCCAGCATGCCCTGATCTCGGTCGGGGTGTGTCAGCTTGGTATCAGAGCCTAGGTTTGGCAGTCCTGTGTCTTTGTGAGTATTCTAATAGTTGGTGTCTTCTGTCAGAATCATGCCGCCTCGTCGGGAACCACGTCGCTCAGATGAGCCTAGTTTCCCCGATCTTACTCAGTTGGGGGAAGTGATTGCTACAGCCCTTCAAACAGTGATGCGCCCTCCCCAGAGGACTCCTCTGGAGACTATGTATAATCTGAAGTTGGATAAGTTTAAAGGTAGTGAGGGTCACGAAGGCGCAGAACGATGGTTGGAACACATAGAGAAGACTTTCCGTGTGTTGCATAACCAGGGGAACCTTCCTATGGAAAGGTGGGTTGAGACAACCTCATGGTTTCTGGAGATGGAGTCTGCAGCCTGGTGGGAACAGGAGCTTCGTAGGTTGACTCCAGCTCAGATGACCGATTGGAATGTTTTCAAGGATGTGTTTCAGAGGAGATTTGTATCCCCTGAGTATATTGATCGTAAGAAACAGGAATTCACTGAATTGAAACAGCGAAAGATGACGGCTAACGAGTATTATCGTAAGTTCACTGATTTGTCTCGTTACTATCCTGATGTCGCTGGTAATCCGGCGGAGATGCTTCGTCGTTTCCGTTTAGGCACTAGGAAGAGATGGCGTTCTATGGCGACTACTACTCACTGTGAGTCCTACCAGGATTTTTACGAGATACTGTTGAGGATAGAGGACTCAGAGAATATGTCGAGTGACAGTGACGAAGAGAAAAACGGCAATCAGAAGAAAGACGACAAAGGAAAAGGTCAAACATCGCTTGGGCCTCGCCAAACTCAGAACTTTAAAAGGGGTGGTGCTAGTTCGAGTTCGTCTAGTGGTGGTTTCAGTACCTCTGGACAAGGACGTGGAGGTAGGTTTTATGGAGGTGCTCGAGGCCAGAGACAAGGTGATGGTGGTCGAAACCGAGTTCCATTTTGCCGTAGATGTAATAACCGACATTTCGGCGAGTGTAGGCGTGGCAACGGTGTTTGTTTCACGTGTGGACAGATGGGACATATAGCTGTGAATTGTCCCCAGGGTCAGCAGCAGAAGCCGCAGCAGACCTTTATGCCGCCACCTGCACCGATTCGGCAAATCCAGGGTCCGAGTAATTATGGTCAAGCAGGTAGAGGTGGTGCTTACCACTATCAGGGTGATGCTGTTCCCTATGCTCCGGGACCGTATCAGTACCCCCAGGACCCGTATTCACAAGGTGGTTATCCCCCGTATCCCAGCAACTACATGCCGTATCCTCCAGCTCCAACGGGTGGTTCTCAGTGGTACCAAGGAGGACAGTATCAGCAGGGTGAGATTGCCACTAGTAGTGCAGGGTCTTTGAGACAGTTGGGTCAGCCCAGTCAGGGGCGTGGAGCTCAAGGTCGCGGTGTTCAAGCGAGCAGAGGTCGTGGCGGACGACAGCAGGGCCATGGGCGTATTCACAATATTTCCCTGCAGGATGCTCAGAACAACCCGGATCTAATTATGGGTACGTTAAACATTCTTGGTTATTTTGCTAGAGTCTTAATTGATTGTGGAGCTACACACTCCGTTATTTCTCATACATTTGCTCAAGTAACGCAACCTCGCCCCACACCTCTAGGGTACGATTTAGAGTTCGCTATGCCTAGAGGAGAGAGATGTGTTGTAGATTGTATGTACCCAGGATGTCCAGTGATAGTAGAGGGTGTTGTTATGCCCGCTGATCTTATCCCGTTAGATATTGTCGATTTTGATGTGATTTTGGGCACAGATTGGTTGCACTTCTATCGTGCCAACATTGATTGTTACGGGAAAGTAGTTACGTTTCACCGTCCTGGATTACCTGAGGTTACTTTTGTGGGTGAGCAGAGTGGGGTAAGACATGGCGTTATTTCGGCTTTGCGAGCGAAGAAGTTGTTGTCTAAAGGTTGTCAGGGGTATCTAGCTCATGTGGTACTAAAGGAGACCGTTCCTAGCAGAATTGAGGATGCGAGAGTGGTTAGACACTTCCCTGATGTTTTTCCTGAGGATTTACCTGGTTTACCCCCAGATCGAGATGTGGAGTTCACTATTGAGTTACTTCCAGGTATCAATCCTATTTCTTTAACTCCTTATCGTATGGCTCCCGCTGAGTTAAGGGAATTGAAAGTGCAGTTACAGGAATTAGTGGATAAGGGATTCATTCAGCCTAGTACTTCACCTTGGGGCGCTCCAGTGTTGTTTGTGAAAAAGAAAGATGGGACTTTGAGGCTATGTATCGACTACAGGCAATTGAATCGGGTGACGATTAAAAACCGTTATCCATTGCCTCGTATCGACGATTTGTTTGATCAGCTGAGAGGTGCTTGTATATTTTCTAAAATAGACTTGAGGTCTGGGTACTATCAGCTGAAGATTAGTAGGGATGATGTTCCTAAGACGGCGTTCAAGACTCGTTACGGTCATTACGAGTTTCTGGTTATGCCGTTTGGGTTGACGAATGCACCAGCAGCTTTTATGGATTTAATGAACCGGGTATTCCAGCCTTACTTGGATAGATTTGTTATTGTCTTCATTGACGATATTCTGGTGTATTCTAAGTCCAAAGCGGAGCATGTTCAACATCTTACTTTGGTGTTAAAGAGGTTGAGGGAACACCAATTGTATGCTAAGTTTAGCAAGTGCCAGTTCTGGTTAGATCAAGTCGCGTTTTTGGGGCACATCATTTCTGCTCAAGGTGTTCTGGTTGATCCTCAGAAGGTTGCAGCTGTGGAGAGTTGGGAGCAACCACGAACCGTCACTGAGGTGAGAAGTTTCATTGGTTTGGCGGGATATTATCGGAGATTCGTTAAGGATTTTTCGGTGATTGCCTTGCCACTGACGAGGTTAACAAGGAAAGACGTTAAGTTTGAGTGGAATGATAAGTGTGAGCAGAGTTTCCAGCAGTTGAAGCATTGTCTTACTAATGCACCTGTTTTGGCACTCCCGGACGATAGTGGTGATTTCGAAGTTTATAGCGATGCTTCCTTGAATGGTCTGGGATGTGTATTGATGCAGCATGGTAGGGTGATTGCTTATGCTTCGCGGCAGTTGAAACCCCATGAGATGAATTACCCTACACATGATTTGGAGTTAGCTGCTATCATCTTTGCGTTGAAGTTGTGGAGACATTATCTTTACGGAGAGAAGTGTAGGATCTTTACAGATCACAAGAGTCTTCAGTATCTCTTTACCCAGAAGGAACTTAATCTTCGTCAACGGAGGTGGTTGGAGTTGCTCAGCGATTACGATTGCACGATTGATTATCACCCTGGTCGTGCGAACGTAGTGGCCGACGCACTTAGCAGGAAGTCACAGGGCCGTATTAATGCGTTGTACGCTAGTCGTATTCCTCTTTTGGTGGACTTGCGTGCTACGGGAGTAAGGTTAGAAGCAGAAGATCGAGAAGTGGCATTACTTGCTAATTTTCAAGTTAGGCCAATCTTGGTTGATCGGGTGCTTGAAGCTCAGGTAGCTGATGAACAGATTCAAGAACTAATTCGAGCTCGAGATCAAGGAAGGAGGCGAGATCTCAGAGTTCGTGATTCTGATGGCATGTTGATGTTAGAGGGTAGAATGTTCGTGCCTAGTAATGTGGAATTGAAGAAGGAAATTCTCGATGAAGCACATATCTCGGCTTATGCCATGCACCCAGGGGCAACTAAAATGTATCATACCATTCGACCATTTTACTATTGGCCGGGTATAAAAAGGGAGATAGCTGAGTATGTGAGCAATTGTGCTGTTTGTCAGCAGGTTAAAGCAGAAAGAAAGAAGCCGTTTGGATTGTTGCAGCCGCTTCCCGTTCCAGAGTGGAAATGGGAAAATATCACTATGGATTTTGTGTACAAGTTACCGCGTACACATAATGGCTTTGATGGCATTTGGGTGATTATTGATCGGCTCACTAAGTCGGCACATTTTATTCCAGTAAGAGAGAAGTATTCTTTGAGCCGGTTAGCAGAATTGTTTATCTCGAAGGTTGTGAAGTACCATGGTGTCCCTGTAAGTATTGTCTCGGATCGTGATCCACGATTCACATCGAAGTTTTGGGTAGCTTTTCAGGAAGCTTTGGGTACGAGACTACTTTACAGTACGGCATATCATCCACAGACGGACGGACAGTCCGAGAGAACTATTCAGACCTTGGAAGATATGCTGCGAGCTTCGGTGTTACAGTTCAGTGATGCTTGGCACCAGCGGTTAGACTTGATGGAATTTGCTTACAACAACAGTTTCCATTCGAGCATTGGCATGGCGCCATTTGAAGCCTTGTATGGTAGATCTTGTCGCACTCCGTTATGTTGGTCAGAGGTTGGCGAAAGAGTCTTAGTAGGTCCGGAGATTGTCGAGGAGACTACTCAAAATGTTCAGGTAATTAGGTCTAACCTGAAAGCAGCTCAGGACAGACAGAAAAGTTTAGCAGATCGGCATGCTACGGACAGAACGTATAAGGTCGGAGATTGGGTATTTCTAAAGTTTTCACCGTGGAGAGGTGTTGTGCGGTTTGGAAAGAAAGGGAAGTTGAGTCCCAGGTACATCGGACCGTACATAGTCACAGAAAGAGTTGGTGAGGTAGCTTACAGGTTGGAGTTGCCTCCGGAGTTGGCTAAAGTGCATAACGTTTTTCACGTGTCTATGCTCCGACATTATGTTGCTGATTCGTCGCATGTGATACCTCCTCAACCGTTAGAGATAAATCCAGATTTGACGTATGACGAGGAACCGTTAACGATCTTAGATTGGAAAGAGAAGGTTCTGAGGAACAAAACGGTGAATTTGGTGAAAGTTTTGTGGAGGAATCACTCGGTTGAAGAAGCGACATGGGAGACAGAAAATAGGATGAGGGATTTGTATCCTAGATTATTCTTTGACCGTTAGGGGTGTAATTAGTTATTTTGAATTTCGGGACGAAATTCTATTAAGGTGGGTAGGTTGTAACATCCCGTCCCGAAACTAAAGAAACGTACGTTTGAAATTACAATTTTACCCCCTAGTTCGTTACATTTACGTGTAGTTTTGTGTAGTGTGGTGTTGTAGGACCACACACACACTCACACATCACCCTCACTCTCCCGGGATTCCCTCCCTCTTTCCCTCACTCTCTGTCTTTCCTGTCTCTCTCTCTCTCTCTCTCTCTCCCCGAGTCCATCTTCTTCTTCTTCCTTCTACAAACATACGGACTACACACAAACATATTCAAACCTTCACCAATCAAGAAACCAATTACACCATTGAACTCGTGAGGTTGTGAGGAGCACAACCATACCAAATTCAGGTAAGAATTCTAACGTTTTCACGTCGTTTCGACAATGGCCGAATTATGTACTGTTCATGCAACCCTTAAACTAGCTTGTTTTTGGAATTTTGAAGCTCGTAGTTGTGTTTGTGAGGTCCCAAGGAACCTTGGAGTGTATCGTTGGACGGAAGTGGACGTCGGGATCGTCCTGTTCAAAGTTGGCCGACTTTTGAAGTTGTGGACAGGTATGATCTAGTAATTTTTAGCCCTTGAAACTAGTCTATCGTGATTCTACTAGTCCTAAGCTTCATTTTGGCGTTTGAATCATGAAAAATGGTTGAAAAACGAAGGAGAAAACTAAGTTAGAAATTTTCCCAGTTTTCCGGCGCCGTCGCCGGCGCCGGAGTCTCGCGGGAGAAGAAAGGGGAATATTCCGTTAAGTTTAACGGAATATTCCTAACGGCAGTAACGGTATCAGTTAAGTTTAACGGAATATTCCGTCAGTTTAACGGAATATTCCTGACGGCGTCAGCTGACGCCGTCAGTGTGCATGGCACGTGGCCGCACGTGGGGGACGCGTAGGTCCGTGCCTATTCAGGCGCGTGGGGGCGCGTGCGGGGTCCAAAAATTATTCTAAAAATATGGGTGTGATCCTGAGGTTGTGTAGATCACGTTGGTATATTCATTTGTCCAAATTGAGCAATGTATGAGAAGTTATTACGAGAAGTTGGTTATGTGCTTTTAAATTAACGTTTTCGTAGCTTTTTCGCATATAGGTGATTCGTTTTCCGAGGACGAGCGTTCACACTCGAGGCAGGGGGGCTACGACCCTTCCACTTATCAGTGAGTGGGCTTTTGTTTTTCGTATATACCTATATACATATTAATTCCCAGAAATTAAATAGAAAAGGTTATTTGTTTTATGTCATGCATCATATGAATGTTGTTTACGCATCATCGCATGTATTAGTAGTGGCATACATATATATATATATACATGTGTATTTGGTGCTGTGGACGCACAGGTAAGTGCCAGGTAAGTGGTATTCATGTTTGTATTTCTGTAGTAGTTTGAGATGCTTAGAGAGCTCATAATCTGCACCCCGGTGTTAGTGCTCTCGCCCAGGGCCAGGGCATAGTCCTTCACGTGATGTTCACCCACACCACACGCTCGCCTTGGATCCAAGTAGGTGCATAGCCTTGTCGTACAGACCACATTAGGTGGTTCCGACTCGTAGGTGACCCGTGATTATTCGCACAGTCTTCACGTGATCGTAGCACTAGAGCGTATATATTACACCCAGTCCTGTCGTACAGACCACGTTAGGTGGTTCCGACTCGTGTGCAGATTCAGATAGTGAGTTGAGATTGGAGCTCTATATGCAGCCGTACAGGTCACGTTAGGTGACTCCCGGCTGCCAGATTATATGTTATTGAAGTGATTACGCTTGAGCATTTATAATTGATTATGAGATTCTGTTGTGGCATATTCTCAAGCATGAATGGCATATTTTGGAGCATGATTGGCATATCTATACATACGTATATATGTTCATTTTCTGGGAAGTATACAGGTTTTACGGCGAGGGGTTAGAATATATTTTGCTAAAGAGTTTTCAAAGAACTTTGTTTTTGCCCACTCACGCTTTTGTTTTTGTGCCCCTCCAGGTTCTAGTGGTCTAGCAAGTTCGGTGGTTTATCCCAGAGGGCGTCCCGGCATTTCTGACAGACACTCACCATTGTAGGGTCACCTTCGGGTGTATATATGTCGCATTTTTCCTTCTTGACTGCTGTAGACTCGCTCTGAAATTGTGTCTCACATACACTAGTACTTTGTATGCTAGTTAGTTTTTAATTATTCGTACTTTTATATTACTATCTTAATAGCTTCCGCACGCGCACATGGCTACGTCACCTTCGTGTGACGGCCAGCATGCCCTGATCTCGGTCGGGGTGTGTCACAGTAAGCTCCCAACAGGCCTCGTGCTAGGTAGGAATGGAAATATACATATAAGGATCACTCCCCTAGGCGATGTGAGATCTTACAATCCACCCCCCTTAGGGGCCTGACGTCTTCGTCGGCACACCACGACTAGGGATAAGCTGTGATACCAAATTGTCACATCCCGGTCTCGACTTTACCATAGCACGATATTGTCCGCTTTGGGCCCCGACCACGCCCTCACGGTTTTGTTTCTGGGAAGTCACACGAGAACTTCTCAGTGGGTCACCCATCATGAGATTGCTTTTGCACGAACTTGCTTAACTTCGGAGTTCCAATGAACTCCAAAGCCAATGAGCTCCCAGGCCTGAACTCTGAAGCCAGTGAGCTCCCAGGCCTCATACTAGGTAGAGATGGGAATATATATAAGGCTTACAGGATCCACTCCCCTGGGCGATGTGGGATGTTACAATTAATACATTTGAATATTTTGGTATATCTATCGATACAAACATATAGGTACATTAATTCAATATAATGTATTTTGGTACGTACATTTTGGTATACACATTTGAGTATTGACTTTCTGGTACATTAATTCAATATACTATATTTTAGTACATACGTTTCGGTACGTACATTTTGGTACATACATTTCAGTATTGACATTTCGGTACATTAATTCAAAATAATCAATTTTATATATTTCGGCACAGTCATTTCTGTACACTTATGTATTTATACATTTTTTTTGTATCACAAATTTCTTTTAATATTTTCTCATTTATGTTCTTTTGTAATTAAAGAACTAAATATGTGCATATTAATAAAATTAAAATTTAATGTGGAGAGATTAAATAAAAATACACATTAAATAACAAAAATTGAATATAAATTTTGATAAAAGTACACTTCAAGGGATTAAATTGAATATGTAATCTAGCATTATGTTTTTTTATTTTTATTTTTAATTTTAATCTTTTACAAGGACTAATGTTCAAAAATCCCTAGATTTCATCCAACTTTACGCTTATATTACGTCAACAAATCTAGTGTGTTCCGACCTATTCCAAGGACCAATTACCAATTACCAAGTCAAGTCAATAGTATACATCTGAGCTAATTAATAATTCCAAGGACCATTCATAAAAAATAAAAAATAAGAAATAAGAAAGAAGAAACAAGTACAAAAGTTCAAAAAGAAAATACAACAACAAAATGCCGTTAAAAATATAATAATTCCAAGGACTAAAATTTTAAATTACCAAGTAAAGTCAATAGTATACATCAAAACTAATTAATAATTCCTAGGACAAATACTTTAAAATACAAAGTCATTACATTCCCACTTGAATTGTGGATACTTTAATTCCTGTATAAAGATTTGGCTATGTTTTGGTTACTTATTGTATTGCCTCTGATTGTTACTTGTAGGCCAACCATTCTTTGTAGCGTGTTTGACTGTCTTCTTCAAAACTTAATTACGCGTGCTTCTTTATTTTTATCTTCAACATCTTATGAGACAACGACAACTTCACTTCATTCAAGGAGCTTTCGCGGGCCATTATATGTACAAGTTTTACAACTAAATCTCCTTGGCAAGTGATTTGTTAGTGTTAATTGTTTGTAAGAAGTTTATTGCTACATTAACTTTATCAAAACATTTCGGCAGTATATGTTTTGAATCATGATAATTACTAAAGAAATTCAATTAATTTTGGAACTGCATATGATTGTTTTGTTCGTCGTAAATTTTAGTTCAGGGGATTAATTGCACTCCTGTGCAAAATCTTGTCAAATTTACTAAATGGTTAACTTTTTATTTTTTATTTTTATCCAAGTAGTAATTTATATCATGCCTAACAATGATGCGACGACGTTTAACAAATTAATTATTATTTATTTCATCAGAAATAATACATCGACAATCATATATGCTTTCTATACACAAATTACAGAAAATTTCATGAAAAATAATTTAAGATATATAGAGGTTGTGAAGGGTGAAGGGGAAGTGAGGAGAATTTAAAAGAAAAATAATATAAGATCAGAAGTGGGGCCTTGGCTTTTTGTGTAAGTGAGGATGAGAGAGAAAGGGATGGATGAGAGAGACAGAGAGAAATCGATGAGGCAAGGATGAACAGAGGGGATGGGTGAAACAAAAGGGGGTGAAGAGAGAGAGAGAGAGAGAGAGAGAGAGAGAGAGAGAGAGAGAGAGAGAGAGAGAGAGAGAGAGAGAGAGAGAGAGAGAGAGAGAGAGAGAGAGAGAGAGAGAGAGAGAGAGAGAGAGAGAGAGAGAGAGTTGTTAGTACTTTTATTATATTTTTTGCCAATATTTTTATTATATTTTAGAGTTGTTAGTACTTTTATTATATTTTTTGTCAATATTTTTGGTCTTAATTATTGAATAAATTATTAGACTGCTTTTAGTAAAGATTCAAAGTTTTGAAATTCTTTTTATTATCGTTTGAAGGCTGAGTTATGATCTTTGTACTGTTATTTGTAAGAAACCTTTTTTTAGAACTGTTATATGTAAGAACAATTTTTTTTATTGTTAATTGTAAGACTTGGTACTTCTTCAATGAAATGTTTTCTTTGACAATAGCCTGACTCAACCATAACATGATATTGTCCGCTTTGAACCCCTAGCACGGGTGTGTCAAAATTGAATATGTAATCTAGCATTATGTTTTTTTTTTATTTTTAAATTTTAATCTTTTGCAAGGACTAATGTTCAAAAATCCCTAGATTTCATCCAACTTTACGCTTATATTACAAGTCAACGAATCTATTGTGTTCCGACCTATTCCAAGGACCAATTACCAATTACCAATTACCAAGTCAATAGTATACACCTGAGCTAATTAATAATTCCAAGGACCATTCATAAAAAATAAGAAAAAAGAAAGAAGAAACAAGTACAAAAGTTCAAAAAGAAAATACAACAACAAAATGTAGTTAAAAATATAATAATTCCAAGGACTAAAATTTTAAATTACCAAGTAAAGTCAATAGTATACATCAAAACTAATTAATAATTCCAAGGACAAATACTTTAAACTACAAAGTCATTACATTCCCACTTGAATTGTGGATACTTTAATTCTTATATAAAGATTTGGCTATGTTTTGGTTACTTATTGTATTGCCTCTGATTGTTACTTGTAGGCCAACCATTCTTTGTAGCGTGTTTGACTGTCTTCTTCAAAACTTAATTACGCGTGCTTCTTTATTTTTATCTTCAACATCTTATGAGACAACGACAACTTTACTTCATTGGAGGAGCTTCACCGGGCCATTATATTACAAGTTTTACAACTAAATCTCCTTGGTAAATGATTTGTTAGTGTTAATTGTTTGTAAGAAGTTTATTGCTACATTAACTTTATCAAAACATTTTGGCAGTATATGTTTTGAATCATGATAATTACTAAAGAAATTCAATTAATTTTGAACTGCATATGATTGTTTTGTTCGTCGTAAATTTTAGTTCAAGGGAATAGTTGCACTCCTGTGCAAAATCTTGTCAAATTTACTAAATGGTTAACTTTTTATTTTTTATTTTTATCCAAATTGTAATTTATATCATGACAACGATGCGATGACGTTTAACAAATTAATTATTATTTATTTCATCAGAAATAATACATCGACAATCATATATGCTTTCTATACACAAATTACAGAAAATTTCATGAAAAATAATTTAAGATATACAGATGTTGTGAAGGGTGAAGGGGAAGTGAGGAGAATTTAAAAGAAAAATAATATAAGATCAGAAGTGGGGCCTTGGCTTTTTGTGTAGGGTATATTATCAATTTCCCCCCTGAACTTGTGACCATTGGCCAATTTCCCCCCTGAACTTTAATTTTGGCCAATTTCCCCCCTCAACTCTCATAATTAGTCAATTCCCCCCCTGAACTTTAATTTGGCCAATTTCCCCCCTCAACTCTCAAAATTAGTCAATTTGCACCCTACTGTTAATTTTTTTTTTTTTAAATTTTCCATCTATTCTTTTCTTAATTTTCAATCTTTCTAATAGCTTCCAACAAAGTACTAAAATTAACATAAACTCACCTGCATAATATAGGGTAAAATGTACAAAAACATAATACAGTTAGTATGTGACATGGGTTGATTATAAGAAAAAGTTATGAATCGGGTTTAAAGCATGTAGAAGAAGAAATAATAACAAAAAGAAATAATAATCCTAAACTCATGGATCAAACCTATTTCAATAAAATGGGTTATTCTTAATAAGGAGTCGAAAATTATGAATAGACTAGCCATTTTTTTACTAAAGCTCGATTCTCCGCAATTTACTTGAACTTAGCTTTCACTTTTATAAAGAAAATTGTATTCACATACAAAAATTTACACATCAATCCTTTTTGTTATCAATTTTGTATAGTCAAAAATCAAATAAAATTACTCCATACTGATTTATTATGACTAATAATACTATCTATGATAAATTGTAAAATTCTAAATTTTAATCTATTTGTAATAGGATAAAGATATAGGAACATGATTAACATACATCTTATTTAGTTTCTTACACACACTTGTTTAATTATGATCAAATTAAAAATTTAACAGTAGGGTGCAAATTGACTAATTATAAGAGTTGAGGGGGGAAATTGGCTAAATTAAAGTTGAGGGGGAAAATTGACTAATCATGAGAGAGAGACGGAGAGAAATCGATGAGGCAAGGGTGAACAGAGGGGATGGTTGAAAGTTGAAACAAAAGGGGGTGAAGAGAGAGAGAGAGAGAGAGAGAGAGAGAGAGAGAGAGAGAGTTGTTAGTACTTTTATTATATTTTTGGTCTTAATTATTGGATAAATTATTAGACTGCTTTTAGTAAAAATTCAAAGTTTTGAAATTCTTTTTATTAGCGTTTGAAGGTTGAGTTAGGATCTTTGTACTGTTATTTGTAAGAAACCTTTTTTTAAAACTGTTATATGTAAG
Organism: Pyrus communis; assembly: GCF_963583255.1. Classification (NCBI taxonomy): domain Eukaryota; kingdom Viridiplantae; phylum Streptophyta; class Magnoliopsida; order Rosales; family Rosaceae; genus Pyrus; species Pyrus communis. Next base: position 12,200,992 of record NC_084818.1, read on the forward strand.
AACAATTTTTTTTATTGTTATTTGTAAGACTTGGTACTTCTTCAATGAAATGTTTTTTTTGACATTATTCTTGTCTCAATGTCGACACTCACCATATTTTGAAGAAAAACAAAATACAACATTCTATACAGAATGACTATCTAGGATCGCATCTCCCGAAAACTTTCTCATGAAAATAGAATTTTATCACTTAGTACTATGATCTAATCATATTTCTCTTCACTTATAAGAGAGATCTCTCACTTAAAATAAAGTTTTGCCATTTTGTATTACGGCGTTGTTGTACATGACAATTGAAGACCAAGCGGCTAATTATCCCCAATCATGTACAACTGTGATCGAGATTAGCAAGGGGCCTCTTAAGTTGTGCATCATTTTTGAATAATTATCTCTTTTTTAGTTTTGAGCCTGGTCTCTTTGTGGCCCTGTTTAATTGTGTCTTGCACTTACTTGAAGCAGATGAAATATTAGGATGAAAATCACACACATACCAAAGGGCCAAGGCAAACAACATTTAAAACGAATAAAACTGTGAAAACAAATATAGTGTGTTTTGAACTTATAATTTCAAGGAGCCAACACGGGTTGGTTCAGTTGATAAGATTTCTGACTTGTGTATCGCCCCACCAAGGTTTGAGTCTCATTGCGAGCTATTTCCAACTCGAGATTGTAGGTATGTCCTGACGTTGGTGGTGAGAGTAACCAATCTCCCCTAAATTTTTTACGATCGAATAATTCCAAGGATCAAGACTTTAAATTACTAATTCAAGTCAACACATTCTCACTTGAATTGTGGCAAGTTTATCCTGGATAAAGATGTGGCTTTGTTTTAGTTGAAAAAAAATTGAGGTTCCACCATAAAACCAATTGTCAATATGAGGAGTAGCCAACCTCTTGTAAGCCCTTACAAGGTTTCTCCTTTCACCAATGTGTCACTCTTGCAAGGTTTCTCCTTTATAAATTGGAGAAAGAGAACCCAAATTTAGGGACACTCTCAGTGTTAATAATAATAAAAAAAATCTTATTTTCTTTTAACTTTATATAAAATGTTGAGTTGCAAATTTGAGAAATGTATAGATAAAGGTGGAAGCACAATAATCAAAATTTGAAGTGTCTTAATTAAATATTGAAATCCCACAAATATTTAATTAATAAAATATAAAATTTGAGCGCTCAAATTTTTTTTTTTTTTTTGGTGAATATATATCGTTGTAAGAAAAATAAAAAATATAGAAATAATATCCCGCTGGAAAGATAAGTCAGTCTCGTGAAAAATAACGCAATAGTATTAACACTTATGCACTCCAATCTCAAGCATTGATTCTTTTGGTTCCAAATTTCCACAAGTAACCTCCCCGATTCAACAAAATCCTATTTGCACTGAAAAAATTTCCAGAAGTAATCTCCACAATTCAACGAAATTCTTATTTGCATTGAAAGAAAAAAAAAGAGTGAAAATTTTGAAATATCACATGAACTTATATATATATTTTTTAATTTGTCATATGAACTAAAATTTTAAGCAACTATGATAACCCATTGTGAGGCTTAGCCCAATACCCACCTGCATAGATAATATCGTTTGTTAAAAAGAAATACAAATCACAAATGATGTGACTGTAATAGGAACAAATTTCTGGGTTTTTGTTGTTCATTAAAGACACATGTTCCATTTCCAGTTTGTGATTAGGGATGGGCAAAATACCAAAGGGTATGAGTAACCGCGGTTACCCGTCTATTTAAAGTTCACGGTTATAGTTATGGGTAATTGTTTAAACAAACTAACGGTTATGGGTATAACCGTATATCCGTGAAATTTAAATGGACGGTTATGGGTATTACCTGTGGTTATAACAGGTATCCATTTAACTGTTTATTTGAATATATGTAAAATTAAAAAAAAAAAAATTAAAAACCCTTAATTGTTCAATCTCAGTGTTTTGTGAGAGAAAATAAGTGTTTATCACAATAGGTGCTTCTTTTGGCCCGCATGTTCCATTTTCAAAAGTGCTCGAGAGTGCAGAGGGAGCAAGTAGTCAACTTTTTTTTGGCTTCTAATGAATGTCTCCCTCCAAGATCGTTCTTTGTATTTAGATGCATCAATCAACATCCACGTTCTTTTAAATAAATAAATAGTTGATTTGTTCAACGGAAAGTGATTTTGTTTTTTCTTATTGTTGTCTTTTGACACTCCTTTGTAGCTATAAATAAATAAATCTTTTGACACTCTATTAATTTATTCAATTTAATGGTAAAAAAAAATAAAAATTAAAAACAATAATACATGATATGAATTATTGTTTTTTAGTCTTAATTCAAGTATGTGATAGAGGAGGCTCATCCTTGGTTGTCGTCTCATCTCCAATTTGATGTACTGTTTTGGTGGAATAAAAAGTGTATAAGAGGAACAAAAATGGTGTGCGACAGTCGGAATCTTTTTTCAAAATGTTGAAATTTCTTTTATTTAGCTTTTACAACTCATTCTCATTTTTTCCTAGAAATTTAATAAAAAAAGGATAATATTAGGAAGGTTAAATATGCAGGCTAAATTTTAGTATTTATTCAATTTACATGTGATAGAGGAGGCTCATCCTCAGTTGTGGCCTCATCTCCAATTTGATGCACTGTTTTGGTGGAATAAAAGGAGGTGGATTGTCTGCCCTTCCATTTCCATACTCTTCCCATGTCTTTCTGTTTGTGTGGTCACGGTTAAGTCACGTCAACATTTTATATTCCTATTACTTTTTGTTTTATTATTTTTATAAAAAAATTAATAAAAAATGTTGACGTGGCTTAACAGTGACCACACATCACATGAGGGCATGGGAAGAGTATGGAAATGGGAGAGTAGACAATCCACCTCCGGAATAAAAAGTGTAGAAGAGGAACAAAAATGGTGTGTGAAAGTCCCAATCCATTTCCAGATTGTTGAAATTTCTTTTGCTCAACTTTTTGTTTACTTTGCCACTTAGTACTACGGTATAGTAATATTCCTCTTTATTTGTAAGTGAACCACTTGTTAAGCTATTGTGAGGCTAACCCACCCCCTTTTTCTTAGACCATCTCCTACCCTTGAGTTAAAACCTAAAATTTTTAACTCAGGAACAATTTTTCTAATCCGACTCTTATGGGTTAAATTTTTTGCCCGGAATTATTAAAGAATGAATTTAAGATGATTTTTTTTTTCTTAAAGTGACTTAAAAAAAATTATGTAGACTATCCTAATTTAATTTTATGAACATTTTAGATTTCGATAAATATTGAAAAATCACTAAACTGACACCATAAAACTCGTGGAACAGTGCGAAAGAATATGAAACACATAAAATAATTTTTTACTTTGTTTAAGATTTATACTAATTAAAATTCCAAGTAAAAGTTGGCCGAATGTGAAGAGAAAAAATTGGGAGGGGTTGCCACATGCATAGGGCAAGTCCAAGACAGATTTCCTTCGACGCTTACAAAATAAAAAATAAAAAAAGTTAACAAGAATTGGAAACAAACACCCTTAAATTAGGTTCGAAAGATTACACATTCAATGTTAATATTACATATATCGTTGTTACAATTTCTACTCTAGTTCAGCAATTGGTTCCAACTCTAGTCGTCTTGCCGGAATGCTTCCATTTTTAGTTGTAGGACCTGTAGAAACAAAGGGATTAGGCGGCATGGTCAAGCTTTCTCCGTCTCCTTCTAACATCTGAACTGCTATTTTCATGGACGGACGATCCACCGGGTGCCACTGGATACACCATAGCCCTATAATTGCAAGTTTCTTTGGAATTTTACCATCTCCTTCTTCCCCAATATGGATTCGTAGGTCATCCCCTTCCTCTAGAAGATTATAAATCCACTGTGGATAGTAAATTTCATTTGTGGTGTTCTCGATGGTTGAACCAATATTCTTCCTTCCTCCTACCATCTCGAGCAGCAGCATTCCAAAGCTATAGACATCTGCCTTGTAAGACACGTTTCCGAAATTCCTGGAGAACACTTCGGGTGCAATGTATCCCATGGTCCCCCTGGCTGTAGTCATAGACACCAAGCTTTGATCCTTGGAACATAACTTGGCCAAACCAAAATCAGAAATTTTTGGAGTGAAGTTTTGGTCTAGCAAAACATTATGGGGTTTGATATCGAAATGGAGGATTCGTTGATCACATCCTTGGTGAAGATATTCAATTCCTTTGGCTATTCCGAGGGCAATATTTTGCAACTTATCCCAACCAAGGAAGGAATTCTTACTATCTGCAGATGAAATGAAATCTTGCAGGGAACCATTGGGGAAGAACTCGTAAATAAGAGCTCGTACAAATCCATCAGCACAAAATCCAACCAAGCGAGCCACGTTGACGTGGTGGATATGACCCATGGTTCGCACTTCATTTACGAACTCTTCGCCATCTCCCTTAGAACTGTTGAGGACTTTGACAGCAATAAGGAATTCAGAAGAAAGCCTTCCTTTGAAGACAGTTCCATAGGCTCCTTGGCCCAACTTGTCCTTGAATTGATCTGTAATCCTCTTAATATCTGCGTACAAATACCTGCTCGGTTTGAGTGCTTTGTAATCTTCCAAGAATCTTTCAATTCTTAATCGACTCTCTTTTTCCTTTCTGTCAGCGCTATATACCCGATATGCTGCAATCATCAGTAGAACGAGAAGCAAAGAACCCAGGATTCCACCAGTAGCCAATAATTTCCATGTGTTGCCTGTAAAAGATAATTGCAAATTAAATCAAGACTGTCAATCGATTAATCCTAATAAAATGGACAACATCTTTTTTAAATAATAATTACTGAGACATAAATTTAAAGATGTTTATAAGTAGTTACCACTGAGTACAAATATATGTTATCCTTACTTGGTTTCCTCACACATTCAATTTCACTGTTGGTGCCACTGTTCTTCCATCTACACCTCTTTCCATCTGCTTCACATTCTGTACAATTTGGTTTAGACCACTTGAAACGAAGAACATCATATTCCTTTCCTAACGAACTACCAGTTGGAACTGATAAAACATCATACATTCTTGTACAAGACAGTAGCCGCAGGAAGAGATAATCATAATAATAATCACCATAAACACCATAAGTTGTGCTACCAGGGTCACCGAGGCAGGGGACTTGATGCCCATAATACGTTCCAACAGGTGGGCAGCTGAATAAGGTAACGTTATCGAAGTTCAAATTTGACAAGTAGAAGGGAGAGAGTGGCATGTTTGGGAGTTTTACAGGCTTTATTAGCAGCAAGCAATTAGGGTGATATGGGTCATGCACTTGGATTTCCTGACGCTTGTAATCTATGCGCTTGACAAAGAATTTTACTAGGATTATTGGCTGCTCATCTATCTGATTGCATTCAAGCCCAGGACCACAATGATGCTTGAGGTGCAGTGGAAAATGGATAGCCGGGCCTTGATCATCGCTACATTTGGATTTGGAGCACGTAAATTGGCTTGCTTCAACTACTTTGAAGAAAACCAGTAACAATATGCAAAAGGAAGCGATGAGCAATTTCTGCATTTTTGAGCTAGTAATAGTAATAATAATGCGCATGGAATCTAATTAAACGTGCACACATATATATACATACGTAGTAGTTATAGAGTATTCTGCATTAACAATATGCAAAAGGAATAGAGGAGCAATTCCTTCATCATTTCATTACACAAGTCGGTCTTTGCCATTGACCGACTTTCCTCTATGATATTTTCTATGCTAATCAATAATTTGAGTGCTTACTGCATGCAACTTCAGGGAAGGTGCTTCCTTTTATATTATACAAATTAAAAAAAAAAGATTATCCGTCTTAAATTGTCTTCTCAACTGCAAGTACTGGTTTGTTTTCGTGGATGTGACCTTCTTCTCCAACCTACTCTTCTCAATTACTAAAATGCTACAAATGCACTACCAAAATACTAAATAAAGGTCTTTGAAATTCCATAAAATTCTATGAAATTTATAACTCTTTTAAAATCCTTCAAAATCTTAATTGATCACACCTCTCTAGGTTTTGTCATCCAAAAACCATCCCTGCCCTCAGAGGGTACTTTTATTGATACCCAATTTTATGTTAAGTTCACCAACTAAGAAATTTTTGTCATAGCTTCCCAATTATCCTCCACTAATAACATTAGAATTTTCAAGCTTCCCCCACCTCCTCTCTCCTCACGCTGCCTCTCTCCTCCCTCTCATTTCATTGCACAAGTCAATCTTTGCTATTGACCGACTGTGTCCAACAAACATCATTCACTGACTTTCCTCTAAGGAACTTCACGGAAGGTGCTTCCTTTAACCCCATTCCTATATTATAATATGAGTATGTATACAACCGTCTAAACTACTACTTTTTGTCTACTAGTAAACAACTCTCTCTCTCTCTCTCTCTCTTTCTCTTCTACCCATGGAAAAAAGTGGAAGCAGATCCTTCACCTTGTCTTGGTGGCCTTTCGTTCTAGCCTTTCTTGTTCTTTGCTTTTGCAGTGAAACTTGTAACGCTAAGGATGATAGTAAGTCTTCATGTACCTCCTCCTGCGGCCTTATTTACATAACTTCTCCTTTTCGACTAAACGATGATCCGAAGAAATGTGGCGACAGAAGGTACACTCTTTCCTGTGAGAACAACAATACAACAGTTCTAGAACCACTTGGTTCTGGCAAATACTACGTACAGGCAATCAACTACAAGAACAAAACAATCCGACTTCTAGATCCTGGCCTTGACAACAACAATTGCTCTTCCATGCCTCGAAATTTTCCGCACTATTATTTTCCAGTTCCATATGGTTCACCGCTTTCAACGTCAACGTCAGTATTTTACTTGATGTGTAGAAACCCAGTGAATTCTTCTCTGTACGTGGATACTGCTCCATGCTTGAATAATAGTGCCACTTCTTTGATCCAACCTAAATCTTATAGTTATGTCATGGTTGGCCGCCCAGGCTATTTGGATATGGAAGATTGGAATGAGGGTTGCAGTGTCGAGCGGATGGCTTGGATGCTCTTGGACTACTCTAAGGGGTACTACAATGCCTCTTATAGTTATGAATATATACACAGTGCACTCATGTATGGCTTTGAGCTTCGACTGTATTGGCCTGATGAACTACGTTCACCCTGCAATGGCACGTATTCCTTTTTGATGCACTTGGACTACAATGCCTCTCATTCTAAATGTTTTCCACGCACCATCCCAGGTGCGTAATTCTCAAATGAAGTACTAACTTATAATTACTTTGTTCTCAAGCAAGCTTATTTGATGGATGGCTTGTAGGTCTATTTTACATTGTATTTGAATGATTTAATTGTCTATCTTTTAGTTCTTTCTTTAAATGCCAGTCATACTAGTATTTTTTGAAAAATCATATTCTTCTATTTTCTTTACTACAACTGAATGTGTTTATGGTTTTGGATTTTTCTAATTTTTTTTTATCTATGAACGATGTACTAAAATATAAACAGTTTGAATCGTTGTATACAAAATGAGCAGCACCAGTCGTTCCTCAACGGAAGAGGAATATATATTCTTTCTTTGCGAAACCTCCTGCTAAGCCATTCATTCTGCTTGAAAAATATATCAACAATATTCATATCATGTCAACAGTATATAGATACATACAGACATTATTATGGATATCATATCGTAACAATATTATTGATATCGTAACAATATTATCTTAATAATACAATATTTATGAGGTTATCTGAACTATATAAAGAGATAAACATTTCATCCTATTAAGACTATTTATATTGTGGTTGTTGTCTATATTTCTATTACCGCTAAACACTTTTAATTGTTTTTCTTAGGGTAAATACATTTTCCCACCTCAAGTTTGGGATCGATTTCAATTCCTTACAACATCTTTAAAACATACTTTTTTTATATCAATATAATACCTATTTTCTATCCATTGATTCACTTGACGTGGTTGCTAAATTTATGTGGCAAAAAAAATATTTTTTTATTCATGTAAAAATAATTAATTAAAAAAGTTATTAATTAAAAATAATAATAATAAATAATAAATAAAAAAATAAAAAAAACCCAGAAGCCATCTTCTTCTCCGTCCCCCTTCCCTGCAACCCAAACCCCCCATACCCCCACCCCACCCCACCCAAAACCCCAAAAAAACCCAGCTATTCAACCCAAAGCCCCAAAATCAAAAGGGGGAATTAAATTCTCAAGACGAAAGAAAAGCACTTCACACAGATCCAATCAGAGCAAAACCCAGATTCAATCACACACAGAAACCCTCAAATTAAAACCCAGATGCAAAATCCACAAATTTAACTGAAAACCGCAGCTTAGGAGCTAGAAGATTACCTTACCATCCACGATGTGGCAGCAGTCCTTGCCATCATTGTGAGTGGAGACCTCAGTCAAAGCAAAGGGAATTCTAGAGAGAGAAAGAAGAGAAGTGGACTTAGAAGGAGAAAGCAGCTACAAGACCCGATCCGTCTTCTTCTCCTTGTCTCCGTGGGGGCACCTCTGTGTCTTCTGCAACTCTCGCTTCCAAAAAACCCAGCTGGGTTTTCGAGTGGGGGTGGGGTGGGGGGTTTGGGTTGCAGGGAGGGGGGTCGGGGAAGAAGATGGGTTATGTTGTTTTTTTTTTTAAATTTTAAATTAATAACTTTTAAATTATTTATTTTTAAATGAATAAAAAAAATTTGTCACGTGACATAAATTTGGCAGCCACGTGACACAAATGTGACAACCACATCAGTTTTTAAAGGATCAATAGATAAAAAATATAACAGATTTACCATATTGAAATAAAATAGTACTTGAGGTATGAAAGTGAAATATTTTAAAGACATTGTAAAGAATTGATATCGATTTAAAAGTAAGATGGTAAAGTATAATTTACCATTTTTCTTATATAATGGCCATTTCCCAAAACTATATCCCTTTATTTCTTATGTATGCTAATGCTGTACAGGTATCAACAAATGGCAGCAGCTTGAATTTTATTTTCTAACGGTTGTTATGCTAATGTTGTTTTATTCTTTTACTGTAGGTTTCTTTCAATATGTATGGGCTCAAATCCGTAAGTGGTCCCTCTCCAAAACAAAAATGAAGAAAATAAATCTCTCCTTTTTGTTTCTCTTTAAAATTCAATATTTACGATTTTAGAGTATACACAAGCTTCTAACTTCTGTAGTTAGATTTCAACGTGTATCCTCTTCCAACAAATTATAAGTAAGAGTAAATTATGTTACATAACAAACTCGTACCTCATTTTTTTAATATTGCAACATCATATATTAACTTATAAATTCATTGCAATATTAGACTTCCTTATTTTTATCATTTATTTGTCAATTAAATGATGACCTTAGCCACTCCCTCAACCTAATTGAATTGAGAAATTAAATAGTAAGAAATTAAGGTTTTTCAGTAGTCTTGCACCCTAGCGTGCAGGTGTGCGAAGGTTTATGAAATTCTTAATTTATTAATATTTAATTAATTTTTCAATTTAGTTGGGCGAAAGAGGGGGTCTCGCGTCTGATACGTGAGCAGTTAATAGACAAATTGATGGATAAGAAGACAGAGGTCTGACGTTGTAATAGATACGTAAGTTAATGTATGATATTGTAATGTTCAAAAAAATGAAGTAAAAATTTGTTGTGTGGCCCAAGATTGAGGTTGTGAATAATTACCCTATAAGTAAACATGGCAGGCAATAAACTAAATAATCTTTGAAATTTGGTATTCAGTTGTTGGTTATATACCAAAAGCGTAATTGTAGGACTCGCTGAAAATGTATGTTTCAAAACTTGATGATGTAACACTAACGAAGACTCGTTGTGGTATTGCTAATGTTGTGTATTTTTTTCACTTCTGTCACTGTAGGTTATACTCTGAGTGGAACTGCGGATCTTGGTAAGGACTGTCTCTTCAAATGCTAGCTTCTGTCTATGCAGTCTAGTGTTTTGCCGGTGCTGAATTTTGTTTGGTATTTATTGCAGGATACCTTCCTCGATGGTTTCCATTCCATTACATCCATTCCATCGGTAAGACAGAGCTTGTATTTCTTGCATATATGTAGTCAAGTCTTTGATTTTTATTCACTTTTCAAACTAATAGCCGTTGATATAATTGGCTTTTACTCTTTGCTATTTTGTTGCAGCGCTTGGATGGGAAATACTGATGGGCATCGGTAAGAAAAGCTTGAATTATTAGTTGTATATGTGCGTGTGTAGATTCCAACTTGTCATGAATGAAACAAAGTAAAATGTAATTTAGAAACAAAAGAAGTTGAAGAAAGTTGAAAGTAGTGTGGATCTAACATATAAGTTTCTTATCTTATGATTCTTTTGGTGATATATATTTTTGCAGCCTTATTTTTTACAGCAAGACTACTGTTTGGCATTCCAATTGCGGCTGTATTTTTAGTCTATAAATGGCGAAGAAGACATTTGTCAATGTATAATACAATAGAAGACTTTCTCCAGCGCGATAAGAATTTCGTGCCTATAAGGTACTCTTACTCGGACATCAAGAAGATGACTCGCAGGTTTAAGGATAAGTTGGGCGAAGGCGGCTATGGCTCGGTATTTAAAGGAAAGTTACGCAGCGGCCGTTTTGTAGCAATTAAAGTTCTGGGCAAGTCCAAAGCTAATGGCCAAGATTTCATTAGTGAAATAGCTACCATTGGAAGGATTCACCATGCCAATGTGGTGCGACTCATTGGTTATTGTGTTGAGGGATCAAAGCGTGCTCTAGTTTATGAGTTCATGGCTAATGGGTCTCTTGATAAATACATTTATTCCAAAGAAGGAAGTGTGCCTTTAACTATCGACAAAATGTATGAGATTTCTCTTGGAGTGGCTCAAGGGATTGAGTATCTACATCAAGGTTGCGCGATGCAAATTCTCCATTTCGATATCAAGCCTCATAATATTCTTCTTGATGAGAACTTCAAAGCAAAGGTTTCTGACTTTGGGCTAGCAAAGTTGTATCCCGTTGATAATAGCATTGTCACGTTGACGGCAGCGAGGGGTACAATGGGATATATTGCTCCTGAATTGTTCTACAAAAATATTGGAGGCGTCTCACACAAGGCCGATGTCTATAGTTTCGGAATGTTGTTGATGGAAATGGCAAGCAGAAGGAAGAATTTGAATACAACGGTAGAGCATTCAAGCCAAATCTACTTCCCACTGTGGGTATACGATCAGTATAATGTGGGAAATGACTTGGAGATGGACAATGTAACAGAGGAGGAAAAGAATGTAATCAGAAAGATGGTTATAATCGCCTTGTGGTGCATTCAAATGAAGCCAACTGATCGCCCTTCGATGCACAAAGTCATTGAGATGCTTGGAGGAGATGTTGAATGTCTGCAAATGCCCCCCAGGCCTTCTCTATGCCCACAAGAGACTCCTGTGGCTGTGGGTGACATTCAAGACCCAATATGTTCAAACGTAGAGATAACATGTTCTTTGGCAGCTAGGTGATGATCAAGTTCTTAGTTATAAAAGTGAAATAATGTATCATAAATTCTTACTTTAAAAACAGATTTAATTGGTGAAGAACTATTATTCGAGGTTTATATTGAAGAAACTGGTCCTCTATAGTAGACTGACTAGCTTATCAAGCAGTCAAAGGTTTTCTTATTTTTGTTCTTCTCATCTACCCTTTTGCACGGATTCCCATGGCCTACCTTTCACGAGCTTAATGAGCTTCTTCATCAGTCTTGTCCATCTATTTTTTGGCTTCGCCCCAGTAGACAAGGCATTGATGTCTTGATGAAGAAGAATATGATATTTGGACTTCACCCCAAACCTCTTATGATATACATTGTAATTGAACCCAGTTTGATCAATATGAAACAAAATGAACTAATTATGGAGTCACATTTGGACAAAATTTGGTGCTTGATATGAAGGTCACCTATCCATGTGGTATACACACACAAATCCCCCTTATACTTTTTTAAACCATAATAGAAGTGTCATGTGTCACAAGTCAAACACAAGAATATCTATCAATTAGAAAGTGAGACTTCTGTCTTAATTGTGTGGAAATTTCATTATTCCAACTGTGAACCTGCAACTCTTGTTCCTTCAAAAGACTTAAAAAGTCATATAATTTTTTATTATTCTAAAGTCTCGCGTCATTGAATTCCCCACCATTTAAAAATGATATATTAATTGCATTGAACAACATTATCGATCATACAATGCCAATACAATCAATCGTCCCCATCTCTAATTGAAAATTAGTCAAATTGCACGAATCATTCATGCGGTGCAATCAATTGTCCCCATCTCTAATTGAAAATTAGTCAAATTACACGAATCATTCATATGGTGCGGGTCATATGTCTGTGTCACCCGTGCACACGAGTAACATTGACATATAACCCACTTCGTGCACTAATGATTTGTGCAATTTAGCCTCCATCAACATTTGCAACCACACAGACAACCATCGTTGTTGAGCTGATCTGGAATCACTTACAAGTGGGGTGTTGTTTGTATCCTTTCTCGTCACTTTTAGTAACTTGTAGCTAAAAACAAGGCTCATGACATGAGTATGCATTTGTGAAATTTGGAATGGAAATATCTTATAAATTACCATCATCGGTTACAAGCTTGTAACCATAGTTTTATCAGTTAATACACCAAACCTGTAGAATGCTAGAAAACTTTTTTTTATTATTCCTATATGTAGATTTGCACACACACACGAGTCGAAGTTTTTATTAATCTCTCTCCGAAGCAGCAAGCCCCTCGTCCGTCCCCTGAAACCGGTGTGCTGTCTATTTGAGTTGATCTAAACATCAGGAGCGGCTTCTCCTCCTGCGTTTTCAAGTGTATTAAATTTAGATGTTGGATCAGGCCAACAGAAAAAACAAAGCATGTGAGACATATCTTCTCATAATAGCAAGCGTATTGTACAGATCATAGCAGCAGGCATATGATATAGATTATATACATGGTAATCAATCCGAAAACAAAATGCAGCGACAATTGATAGACGCGTAGGACAACAGAATATGCTTGAATTTTTTTTCCATGTCTTGAGTGTAAGAAATTCAGTAAATGTGAGTGTAGGGTCAGTTTGAATCAGCTTTGATTGATAAGAAATGTGTAAACAAAGAGCTTCTACCAATGTTGATCCTATGGCTAGAAGAAGTTACATGCACAAGCATACATGAATCTAAGAATATACATTCGCCACTCTACATTATTTCATTAATTGGATTTCACCTTCTCGTATAAGCTCCAGTTTTAGAGAGAAGGCTTGAATTAGAGCTTATCCGAGATGCCTGATTTTGGCTTATGCAGGGGTCTTATTCAAAGGGTGCAACCAAGCAACACAACATAATATGAGAAGAAAAAAAACTTCTGAGCGTACAAGAGGACGTGCCAAAGAGTGCATTGTATTGCTCATTTTTCTTGCTATAAAATGAAATATATGCGAGTTTGTGCAAACGTGTGCTCATGCTTGAGTGTGTAGCAATGCACGAAAAGAGAACCATGCATTCTCTTGACAAATCGTTCGAACTCCGTTAAATTATGCCTCTCAATGAGAACTGGGCTTAATCTGAGATAGGTAAATGCTGATAAATGCCTGCCATCTGGATCGTTCCAGGGCTTAGCATTTTCTAATATCTTGTTGTAGCCTTCTCTGTCAAAGCAAGTAAGAGCATTCTCACTAGCAACTGGAATGTTTGCATCCCATGCAGCATTCAGCACCTGAAAAAATTTGAAATCCAAAAACATTATCAAAAAGAAAACAAAAAGGCTACACAGATAATATTTTGGTACATAATCCAAGGGAAACTGACATTTCACATGTAACAACAGACTGCCCCTCTTGATCCAGTGTTACTTGCCCATGTTAGTTAGAAAAATTTTAAAGTATTTGTTTGACAGATGGAGAAGAATGAATTTGAGCAGATCCATTATTCACAAAATAGCAACTGACTCGGACACTAAATGTGGCCACCTTCCCAAGAATAAGAAACAGTTCTGTAATCTTACCGTTTTCATAGAATGTGATTACTAGCAGAAATTATTAATTCTACCCCATTATATATAAAAAAAGAGGATTTCATTGATAATTTGATCAGTTGAAATGGATGTAATGCTTTCTTTAGAATGGCTTATTCACCTTGATTCTTCAAAAGGGATCAGTGGAAGTTGTAATATTAGAATGGATGTAATGATTTGATCAACTGAAATTTATGCCAGCAATTTTATTAAAGAAGGACGGGCTATTTGAGAAGTATCTTTGTTGGAGATATGGTAACATTATCTTGACGTCGAACCATACATCTACTAGGACATCAACTTAAAACAGTTGCAGTGTCTCGAGTGTGCATGCAGGCTCAAATGCAAACCCAGACCAAGGTAAGCCATTTGTTGCCATGACTCTTTCCCCTGCAGCTCTAGTTGCAGCAGAGCCCTTTAACAATCAATAATGAGCCCAAAAGTTGGATATTCCTCTCTAAATATGTGCTTCTGCACAAGGGTACTGTGGACACCCAACTATAAAGATAAATACTTAGTTGTTCATAACCGTTCTCGGGTGCCCAGAGACAATTCCTGAGTGTCCATTGAATCAGCTTTTCGTAAGGAAAACAGCTAGACACAGTCAGACTCATTCACAATTTGATAGATGTCCCCCACCTTAAGCCATTTGTCGCCCCAACATACCAGGGCATAGCGAGTTGGCTATAATAATATGCTTCCCCTTGAAGTTGCACCCAAAGTTAGAATCCCTTTCTATAGTTTAGATTAGATTAGCATATTGCTCGAATCAGAAAAGCTAGATGTAGCCCCAAACTCAAGCATCATGATGGACATGAAGAGCATGATTCTGCTCTAAGCACTTGTCCAATAAATATTGATCTTTTTGAGCATAACATCCCACCATTTGAGTGCCTTGCTTTTAAAGGGTTTAACTTCATCCCATTGAGTGATTTAATTATCACTTTTGAAATTTGTGGTTTTGATAAAATTACTTTACACTAGGATTTCAATCCGTTGTTGAACAAAAAAATAAAAAAAGTAGTTTTGTGGAAAGCAAATTTGGTGGTGCCTCAAAAAGTGTCATTTTATTAATTATAGTATCTAGTGAAATTATTGTATAGCGACCATATCCAATAGGGACCCTAAATGAGGTTTCATAACCCTATAGTCCCTAAATATAGGGACAAAGAGTTTTTTATGGGCCAGAAAAGAGGTCCTCAAATTATTCCAATATGTAAGGACTCTTCGGATATCTCAAAGAAATTATCAAATGCGAGGATCGTATGTAGAAACTCATCGAATATCTAAAAGAAATTATCAAATGTGAAGACCGTATAAGGACTAAAAGAGTGAGCCCCAAGGGTGATTTTGAGTGGGAAGCAAACCTAACCCACTTGATAATGCTTCACATCAGCTTATCTCACCACCAAATTGATGCAGTCAGTATTGGGCCTCACACCACACTTGTAACATCTTTGAGGTCTGGGTTAGGTTCACCTGGCATTTTAGACCCAATTCGTTAACCTATCCAACTCACTTGTTAAAATTAACATTTAAGTGAATGTTTAAAGGGTTGGGTCGTCAATGAATAAACCCGTTAATCACTTGTTTTTTTTGAGCATCTCCAAATGAGATGTCAAATTTTGAACATAAAATTTAAATTTGACAGCGTATGTGGCATTTTGACATCTTTTAAAGTTTTTATTGTCCACCCAATATGTCAAATTACATTATTATTTTATTATATTATAAAATAAATCATTAAATTAATAAAAACTTAATTGCAACATTAATTGCAAAAGGGGACCGTTTCCCTTATATATTAATCAGGGCGTGTTAAAAAGAAAAGAGGAGTCAACAATAACATTAAGGATGCTACTTCGCTGCTGAACATTTCAACAGGAGGTCCTGCTTACACCCAATCCCCGGGTGGACACGTAAAATTTGGACACGTGTCCACCCGGGGATTGGGTGTAAGCAAGACCTCCTGCTGAAATGTTCAGCAGCGAAGTCTTATTCTAACATTAATTGCAATGATGATTAAACTAATAAAAAATTAATAAAAAACATTAATAATTAATTTTGAAGCTGCTGTCAAATTTGACAGCAACTCTCTTATTGCCAATCCTGTCATCACCACATAGGATTTGACATTTCGGTTGGAGAATATTAGTGTGGTCTTTTTTTATTGTTATAGTTTATGTGGACATTTTTACGTTTCATTTGAAGATGCTCTTACAAGTCATTTTGGTCTACCCGCAAAACCCGTCAATCGAGATTGGTTGTGTAATTTCAGTAACAAAAACAACGATAGGCGCGGAGCAAAGGCCGTTGATGAAATATGTGGTCTACGAAGCGTTTAGGATTGAGTCGCCGGTGCCGTTGCAGTACGGAAAGGCAAAGACGGATATCCTGATCAACAGCCACAACGGGGCGTTTAAGGTTAAAGAAGGGGAGTTGTTGTCCTGATTTTCGAGAGAGCCGATGAGTTTGTTCCTGATCGGTTTGTAGGCCAGGACGGGAGAACCTGTTGAAGTACGTGCTGTTGTCGAACGGTCCGGAAACGGAGAGTCCGACAGTCAGGAACAAGTAGTGTGCTGGTAAGGGCCTTGTCGTGTTGGTTTCAAGGCTTTTGGTGCTGCCATTGCTATGACGTCACCGAAAAGAGCTAGCTTCTGAGTTATTTGTTTTTTATTTTTATTTTAGGGGACTTGTAGATTTTTTTTTTGTAAGTGGATAATTGGTATACATTGCAGTGCAAATTTTTTTTTTGTTTAAAAAAATTGTTAACGGGTGAAATGGATGATCTATTAGTATAACGGATTGAGTTGGGTGATCTATTAGCTTAATGAATTGGGTTTGAGTGATCCGTCAATTTAACGGTTTGATTGAAACCGATGCAAACTTAATAAAAACAACCCGTTTACAGGTTTAGGGTTTGGACCTTGTACTGTTATTTGTAATAATTTTTTTTTTTTTTTTTTAATTTTAATTTGTAAGACTTGGTACTTCTTCAATGAAAATGTTTTCTTTGGCATTACTAGCATATGAGCATACACAAAGTGTGTGAATAAATTTTTTATTTTTGTTTTTGAAATAGAAGGAAAGAGGAAGAGAAAGCAGAGAAAACAGCGTGTTCGTTTTATTGGTCATGCAAGTAGAGTTACTAGGTTCAGATACTCTAAGATACCTTGAACTACCAATTTTGTTTCTTCAATTCTTCCTATCATGAACTAGAAGATAAAATGTAAAGATCGTATTCTAACTGGAAATCTAACACCAAACAAAATTTCGTACGAAGCTGCGTTTAGTAATTTATTTTAACAGGTCAGATAAAGAAGGCCAAATTTCGATATCGGTATGAACATGAAAGCAACTCTTATCAAATCTCTACTTAGAATTTCCCATTACTGTCATAATAAGAACCTAACCTATGAATAACACACAATTGTGGTTTGAAGTACTTGTGCTTAAAAGCAGAATCCCCCTTTTTCTTTGAATCTAATGATTCCTACATTTGGTCAGTCCACATTTGGAGCGAGAGCAGCAGTGGAACAAAATCATTGAGAAGGCTAAATATATATACAACAAAACTTATTAGATATTTCTCCATTAATTAAACAAAAATAGAACCTCACTGTCATTCCATCGTCTTTATAGCCGATATTCTCTAGGATAACATATATAGCAGTCAAATCCCTTCTTAAGCAGGCTCACCAAGTAGTGAAAGAGAAGACCAGGAGGTACCGTGTGGGATACCCATCGAAACAAAAGAAGGAACCTGCAGAGGTAAGCAAAAAGAAATAAAGGAAGTCCAGGATACAGCTACCAGCATCATGTTAAGCATCTATATATGATTAAACTACTACGACGGTGTAGATCTGAGTGCTTCTAATTGGCACCCAACAGGTACGGTATCACTGAAAACCCTTGTAGTTAACTACCCTCAATTTTGGGGCATGAGAGATTGATATTTTATGAAGTATCATTCACCATGAAAGGCACTAGACAAAAGTGTAGCTCTCTCAAGTCCTCACTAATAACAAATTAGAGTCACGTCCCTTTCCCAAGTTTTCAAATATTTTTGCTTGGTACAAGGTTCAATATTAATACAAATAATGAACCGGTCGATAGTTAGATACGAGCTTACACAAATAGCTCAGATTGAACCCAGTGAAAAGAAGATAACACATGAATATATTGCTTACAAGACTGCCCCAAAATATAGATGTGTGAATATTTTAAACAGTCAAACTATGCTCCCCGGGTGAAGTTGGGAATATTATGCTTAATTAGAGAAACAGAGGAGAGAACTAACCTAAGTTTCTTTCGGAAGAGGAGTCAAAGGAGCACCTAATGATTTTGGATTTGGTCGCTCTCAGGGTTTAGATTGTAAACATCGTGAAGCCAAGTGTGCCAACTCAGTACCATCATCATTAGAAAGCTGTCCTTCCAAGCAAGAATCTGTCAGCATCTGAAGATTTCTGTCTCGAATCAGGTCTAGGGCCTGATACATAATGGTCAACCACCAGATGAATAAATTTACTTGTGTTTACATATCATAAGAAGGATAAATTCTCTGTCCATTCCAAGGGCCGAAAGGGCAGCACCCTGAAGATAAGATACAATGTGCCAAACAGGGAAAACTACTTGTGCTTGCATTGCATCGTTGAGAGCTTCCTGAGGCTTGTCACTCATGAGATAAGACAAACAACGCCGGGCAAAAATTGTTGGAGAAATCATTGTTTCAACATCAATGAACTGCAAGCGAAATAAAAATGTAAGCGATGATAACAAATACAGATAAAACAGCAATCAAGGATTTACTAAGTTTTTTTCCGGTTTTGTTCTTTTTATTGGTCATGCAAGTAGAGTTACTAGGTTCAGTTACTCTAAGGTACATTAAATTACCAATTCACTCTTTTAAAATTAATAAAATTGTAAAATTAGGAACGGGTTGTCACAGCATTGCCAAGATCTTGAAAGCAAATCTCGATAGGCCAAAACAAGGGTACCTAAGGTATCGTTTGGTATGCAGACGGGACGGGACGGAACGGAATGGGACGGGACGGGACGGGACAGGACGGAACGGAACAGAGCAGGAGCAAAGATGCCCTCGGATGGAAACAAGGAGGAAGAAGAAGGAGACGGAGAGGTTATAATTTTGTGTTCCACGGATGTGGAACAAGTCGTTCCAGGGGGGTGAGGTGGAACGAAAATTCACCCAAAACTCGTCCCGTGGAACACCTCGTTCCACCCGTTTTAGGCGCACCAAACGTGGGACGGAACGCCTTGTCTCACTCTGTTCCGTTCCGTCCCACGTACCAAACGGTACCTAAAGGATGATTATTGCCAACAACTTGCAACACCAAATGAACTATGACTGTAGAGTCTAATTCCACCAATAATTTATAATTAAAATGCAATGATGATGGCGTTTGAAAAAAAAATTGGTTTGTGCGAAATTACATTATGTTCATGATTTTATTTTGTGGTGGAAGACCAATTTGTTCATTTGTTCATTTGATAATTTACTACCTTGAAATTTCTTGGTTTTCAACATTTGGTATATGAAATTTTTTTTCCCAGGGTCATACCTTAAGTCTTAATTTTGGGACAGTCTCATACATTTGTTAAGTTTTCCGTCAGAACCTTCAATAACTGATGACCTTACTTTGAAGTTTTTTGGTTTTTCAATATTTCATACATTAAGTTTTTTTTTTTCATCCCAGTCTAGCACATAAAGTGATAATTCTTAGATAGTTTCATACATCCGGTAAGCTTTCTAATAAAATAGCAGTTAACTTGTGAAATGATGTCCATGTGGACAATGACTATGCACCATGTGTCAATCTATGGCCCACGTGCATATTAAAAAATTAAAAATTAAAAACACCAAGTTCCTGGCGAGTTTAAAACTCAACCTGGGCAAACTCGGCCTTGCCGCCCGCAACATGTTGACGCAAAGATCGAAGCCGGGTGTCGAATTTGAAACAACAACACTAGGAGAGTCGCCTTCAATACGGAGGTAACTCGCTAGGAACTCCATAATTTCAACCCTTCATTTTATTTTAAATTTTAAAAATTTAAATATCCATGTGGGGCCTAAATTAACACGTGACGCCCAGTCATCGTCCATGTTGGCGCCATGTCACAGGTTAACTACTGTTTTAACATAAAGCTTAATGAATGTATGAAACTATCCAAGAATCATCACTTTAGGTACCAGATTGAGAAGAAAAAAACTAATGTATGAAATATTAAAAATCAAAAACTTCAAGGTAGTAAATTTAAATTTATCCTAGTTTTTATTTATTCTTAATTTTCTTAATTTTCAATTTTTTTATGTCCACATGGCACCTAATCATTGTCCACGTGGGCACCACATCATCGGTTAACGGAGTTTCTAACGGAAAACTTAAAGGATGTATGAGACTATACCAAAATTAAGACTTGAGGTGTGACTCTGGGATGAAAGAAACTTTGTGTACCAAATGTTAAAAACCACGAATTTCAAGATAGTAAACTGAGATTAACCCAAGATATTATATATAGTGAAAATACGATACTTATGAGATCCAAACTTAACCAAAACTAGCCTAACATGCTAGAGAAGATGAATTCTTACCTTCTTAAGTCTTAAATCCAGCTAATATCTTCTCGATCACACAGAAGAAAATTCCACTCATTGGCAGAGCTCGGGCGTCTTGAGTTCTACTAGTCTTTTCCTCAAACCAATGGCATGGCTCGACTCCAAGGCTTGCAAGGAGTTCAAAAAAAACCTCTACTAGCTCGATTTGTGAGAGATGAAGTTCGTAGAGAGATTAGACGTACAGATTGTATGGACGAGGAAGACTCGAGAGAGGGAGAGAGAGAAGTCTATACGTGTGTGTGCGCATGTGTGTGTCCGGATTGGGTATCCATATAAAATCCTTAAGCCCTAATTGGGCTACCAATTGTAGGCTAAGATTCATCCAAAACAATCCCAAGCTTCAATTGGGTTCAAAGAAGTAGGAAATGAAAATAATTAGTCCATTTTCTTAGCCCAATAATACATTCACAACCCAATGCTCAAGGGTAAAATAATCATTCCACGCTATCGAGGATAAAATATATTATATTTTGGGACGGGTTGTCACAACTACGGTCTAGCAATATTCATTTTCACTTGTAAGTGAGAAGTTTTAGGTTTGATTATCGCCAAAGGCGAATTTGAACCATATTATTGTTAGTTCATTGTGAGACTTAGCCCACTCCCTCACCCCTTAGTGTAGATAATATCGTTTGTTCAAATAAAACAGAAAAAACACCGTTGCATGGTACACTATATCACTAATGTATGCATTGTTGAAACCTTAAAAGAAGGCCGAATCCTCATTTATTCCATTACCAAAAATAAGGTAAGATGCATATATTCCAGTACTAAAAATGATAAAACAATTATCAAAAAATTATACCAATGATTGTATCAAGCTAAGCTTACATTACATGGATAACCAAACAAAACAACCGGGCAAAAGCCTTATTCAAACATAAGGCACCGACCTCAAATAATTATAACGCAAAAACTAAATTCTAATAATTATATGCAATGGGAAATTAACATAGAATCCATTTCATACCGTTTATTAGTTAAGCAATTGGCTCCTGCCAAAATCCATTTCATCTTAGGCACTGGGCAATAAAAAACAATAACAAATCCTTAGGTTAATTGCATATGTACAGAGTGTAATGTATTAGTTAGTAAGGGTTTGTTAAGTATCATAATACTCGTTTAAATGAGTTTATAATTCGGTTGAGTTTCGTTTAGTTCGGTTTCCGAACTTTTGAAACTGAAACTAAGCCAATATAATCTAGTTCGGTTTATTTCAGTTTTGGTTCGGTGTTCAGTTCTATTTTTTTTCGGTTTCAATTTTTCGAACCAATCTCTATTGGGTTGGATTGATGTTTTGCTCGTCCATGTCAACCCAAACCCAATCCAATTTCTACTCAAATTGCTCATACACATATTACTGGTCGCACTTCGTATTATATAAGCTAGATACAAGTTTGGAATGGCTATACTTGAAGTTTGTTGTTTGCTTTTTATTTGAACAATGTGCAATAGTATTGCTTTTTGTTAAAATATTAATATTATCTTGTCATTTAATTTCAACTTTGCATGGTTGAAACTTTAAAATGCGTATTTGCTATTTGGTTTATTATTTTCTATAGATTATGATGTGTAAAATTGAATTTTAAATAGCTCTGCGTTATTTGGTTCAAAATTTGAGATCTATTTTATAAAATAATAGGGTTAAAAATATTGAATATGATAAAAGGATAATACTTGGGTGACTGTTCAGTACCTCATCAAACCAAACATTCTCCTTCTCCCTCATCGAACCTGACGCACCCACAACCCCTCTCTTCTCCGGTGATCCCAATCCCTAATTCCTGCGACCCACCAATCCCTTTCTTCTACAGCGACTGCGATCGTCGTCCTCCGTTATGGACGATGGCGATGATTGCGACCTATCATCATCAATTCGGACAGTCCCTCTCACCATTTGATCGATGATGTTTGTGCCTTGTGGTGACGAGCAAGATCCTGAAGCCACAATTTCTGCCATTAATTAATTTGGATCTCCATAGTGGTAACAATCAGTGCGTGAAGAAGAACAGAGCATGAATCTCTTTTTTATAAAAGTAAATCGTATGAGTTCGGTTAGATGGGTGATAGCTTTTTGTGAAAGAATTTGCAATGGTTTTGCTGGTCTGGAACTGTCAGTACCCAAGTACTATCCTTGATAAATTTAGGCAAGCCCGAATTCACTTGAGTAAGCCCGAACCCAATTTAAACCCGAAACCGAATAAACAACAACAATGGAAGAAGAGGCAAAGCCAGCCGTGTCCACAGCCACCCAAGTCCTCCCATCCCCTCTGAGCTCCGCCGAAGTTCTCCCTGTATAGCCTCCGCCGTTTTCTCTTCCTTCCAAGACCAAGAAGAGACCTCTTGAAAATGATGCCCTTTTCTCCAACTCATCCACTCTCTAAAAGGTTCGCGCCGTCCTCATTTTCTCGAGGTACAGTTAAAAACCCATCTCCCAAGTTTTGCATCTTTATGTGAATTTCTTGTGAATTTTGAAGATTTTTGTGATCTGGGACCGGGTTTTCTTTCTATTCAATTGTGAATTTGGGTTTGTTTGGATTCACAATTTGAATGTCTTTAACATTTCTATATATTTCATTTTCTATAAAAAAAGATTAGATAAATGTATAATCTTTGTAATTCCGCCGCCTTGTACTTGCATTTTAGGCGGCCTTAGTAACTATGCCTTGAAAAAAAAATTGTCTAAATAATGAATTTGATGGAAATGTCTGTTAGTAATGATTGAGATGGTTAATGTTTTCGGTTGCAAAATTCTAATATTTGAACTATTAAGTGAAGAATGAAGGCAAGTGATTTATGTTCTCCAGTGAATTCAGGTGTTTCTATTTTGTATTAAGTGAAGCTGGCCAAATTAGTCTTTATTAATGTGTTAAGTGATCGTTACGTAATCTGTATGCCATGGGTAGAATTTAGAAGTTGATTTGGTCCTTTTGAGACTGCAGGGGATAGGCCTATGGGAGTTAACTTGGTTTGTAGATTGTTCATCTATCAACGTTGTCATTGTAATCATTCTCAATCAATTTCTTTAAATCCTGCTGTTGTGCGCTGCTTCGTTTGTTTGCTACATTAAATGAAGTATGGATGGAGTAACTTTTTGTTTTTTGTCATCTTGAAGGTTCTCCGGACCCCTGACTTTTGAACGTGCAAATCATCCGAAGAAATTCAAGATTGTCAGCTCATCAGGATTTTGTTTTCATCTTTTCACACAATGGCATATATTTATCCCTTGAGTTTAATATGATAAAGCTGAGCTGATTTGTTAATCTTAAAATAGTGGTTTATTAATATGGTACTTATGATTACATCCGACCTTCATTCACGTGCTAACTTGGTTTATTAATCTATCGTGTGAATAATTATATTGAGTTTCACTCGTGAAACTCAGTTTGTGATAGTTTTATTGTTGGCCACCCAATCCTAGAATATTGTTAGTAGCATTCAGATGGCCTTCTGCTTCCTTTACGAGGAGATATCTGTCTCACTCATCTTCTTATGTTGACGCATGGTTCTGTCCGGAGTTTCTTGAGCTCCATGTATGCCTTCACTCCATAGGGAAGAATTGCAGATACATGGAAAAAACAAACAAGAAAAAGTTATAGTCATAAGTGCAAGAAATATAAAGCCAAAAGAAGCACCAACATTTCCACCATACAACCCCAGGTCTTAAGGTGCTGATTATTGATCTTACTTTAAGAAATAAGAGAAGGCTACAAATCATTACTCCTGTCCTTGCCATACCAGCTTTACAATGAACCACCACAACATTTTCGACGCCCTCCTGTAACCATGAATGAGCACTTCGACAAAAGGATTCTATGAGTTTGATTGGGGGGCAATTATGATCATCAAATGGGAAACTTGCAACCTTGAAACATTCAGAGAAGCCAAATATAGAAGAAGCTCTTATTCAACATGACTGAAAAACAGAATTACAGCAACGAAAAGTTAAACGTTTTAATCTATTTGACTATACTTTCAACTTTCTTCCTTCTCAATATATTAACACATACAAGATGGCCCTCATTATGTCATCACATCATTCACATAAATGTCTTATGATTTCATCAACGGCCATTTTGTTATTTAATCAAAGATGTTAAAGTGAAGAACTTTAATAGCTCCATCAATGATATAGAATTCTTTTCTTATTATTTTTTTTTTTGCATATAAAAATGTTCCAAGCACTTCACCTAGCAACAATATCATGCCTTATTTTTCAATTTACTTATAAGGTTTCACATTTTTGTAAATATCAAGAACAAAAACCTGGGACAGCCTCACAATTTGGTGCACTGACTAGGTAATTGACAGTTGGGTATGGGTATGGGTAGTTAAAAACTATGAGACATGAAATTATTGTCAAATGCAAGGACAGAAGGTCATGTATTTGCAAAGTTATCAGCTTTTGACTATCCTCTGTTTTACATCTCAGTGACGACACAAAAGCTCCATAGAAAAGGTATCAGCTTTTGACTCAAATTTCGACGGTGCCCTATCATCTCTCCCAAAATCAAAGCAACCCCAAGCAATTCCGAAATCATTTTTCTGTGTCCCAAAATACAGTATGTAATATCTTCATCTCAAATTTATTCATCTCACAAACGTTGATATCAAGTTCATAGTTTTTCATTGTTCGAAATTCCACACTACTCAATATTTAATAACACTTTTATTTTCCTCTATTTACCTTGTTATTTGTGATGTTGCAGCAAAGGAAATATCAGACGCGACTCTTACTCCAAAGGCTCCAACCAGAAATGTATCAGATTCCCCAATCATTTCTGAAACCATATATATGGCTGCAAAACAGATTATGTATACCCTTTCATTGTTCTGTACTTTTTGAATTATTCACGACCTATTAAACATGATCTCTTTATCCCATTCGCTTTAAACTCAAATAGTTCACTAGATTTCTTTATCATAGTATCTTTCGACCATCTTTTGTATGTAAGTAGGACAATTTCGTAAATCTATTTTATGTAAATATTATATACATATGCATCAAGCATTCTCTTTTGTATGTAAATAGGATTATCTACTAAATCTTTTGCACGTAAAATAGTATGTACATACCGATCAAGTATTTTTGTATGTACATAGTGCTATACACAAAATTTCATACAATTTTCAATCCTGCAGCATCGCGCGGACCTCTCTTACTAGTATGGTACTATTATCTGGACATGGGACTAGGACATCAACTTAAAACAGTTGCAGTGTGTCAAGTGTGCATGCAGGCCCAAATGCAAACCCAGACCAAGGTAAGCCATCTTCCCAAACCCAGGCCCCTCCCAAATTCCTTGTTTCGATTCGAAGGAGGATGAGAAACCGGCCAGTCCAGCGGCAGAATTGATGACAAAAAGCAGCGGCAGAATTGATGACAAAAAGCAGGGTCAACCAACGGGATTGGGGATTGTGGGTTAGGGTTCTTTTTGGGGATTGGGTGAGAGAGATTTTTGGAGAAAGGTGCAAATGATGACTAAGTTGGAGGAAATAACTCATTTATATACGAGGGCAATTAAGTCATTTCAACATGTAAGAAAAATCATATTTCTGTCCTATTGTTTGTTGTGCATGGCGTGCGCATATTCGGTTTGTCCTATTTCAATCCTAAGATTAAGAAAATTGATCATTTTTAACAATTTCTCAAATAGCTTACTTATGTGATATTAAGTATGGCCATTGTAGTAACTAGTAAGGTTTTAATAGTTTAAAATTATCAAACTAACTTACTTATGTGCCTGGCATTTTAAACACTAAGAGGAAGAGCGTTTGTAACAAATATTGGATTAACCGTTAAGGTTTTAGTAGTTTAAAATTATCAAACTACTAGTAAGGTTTTAGTAGTTTAAAATCCAATTCCAACCACCACCGCATATTTTTTCACATTTTCACACTTCTAAATGAATTATTATGAGTTTTTAATGTGCTTTGGCATTTTAAATTCCTTTGTATTTTTAAAGTGCCTTGAAAATTTTTAAGCTTACTTATGTGATATTAAGTATGGCTATTGTAGTAACTAGTAAGGTTTTAGTAGTTTAAAATTATCAAACTAACTTTTTATCTTAATGGGTTGAAACAAGTCATCCACATGTAAACCCGTTAACGACCTCATTAACGGGTAACCCAATAACGACCCGATTAGTTATTTTATTGATTCGAAATCCGTTGTTTTTTATCGTGCTAACTGATTGTGTAATAAATTGCTAGGTCTAAAAAGGGCAAAGGCAAACAACATTTAAAACGAATAAATAAATTTTTTTTTTTTTTTTTTGTACAGAAAAAGAATAATAAATTTTGAATATATAGATTTTATAGGAAACTTCATTTTAATCCTTAAAAAATATGAGTTTTAGACTATAGCCTTGTGTAAGATTAAAATCCAATTTTAGTCCCTAGTACATTTAATCATCTCATTTATTAGTTATATTTTGATGTTTTATTTATCTTTTTATCCCTATTTTAATGTATTAATTACATTTAAATTTAATTTTCATTTCATTCATCATAATATATTTTAATGTCTACATTTACGCAACTAATTTTTTTTATGATATATATTTCGATAAACTCCGAAGCCAGTGAGCTCCCAACAGGCCTTGTGCTAGGTAGGAATGGAAATATACATATAAGGATCACTCCCCTAGGCGATGTGGGATCTTACAATCCACCCCCCTTAGGGGCCTGACGTCTTCGTCGGCACACCATGACCAGGGATAAGCTCTGATACCAAATTGTCACATCCCGATCTCGACTCTACCGTAGCACGATATTGTCCGCTTTGGGCCCCGACCACGCCCTCACGGTTTTGTTTCTGGGAATTCACACGAGAACTTCTCAGTGGGTCACCCATCATGAGATTGCTTTTGCACGAACTTGCTTAACTTCGGAGTTCTAATGAACTCCAAAGCCAGTGAGCTCCCAGGCCTGAACTCCGAAGCCAGTGAGCTCCCAGGCCTCATACTAGGTAGAGATGGGAATATATATAAGGCTTACAGGATCCACTCCCCTAGGCGATGTGGGATGTTACAATTAATACATTTGAATATTTTGGTATATCCATCGATACAAACATATAGGTACATTAATTCAATATAATGTATTTTGGTACGTACATTTTGGTATACACATTTGAGTATTGACTTTCTGGTACATTAATTCAATATACTATATTTTAGTACATACGTTTCGGTACGTACATTTTGTTACATACATTTCAGTATTGACATTTCGGTACATTAATTCAGAATAATCAATTTTATAATTTCGGCACAGTCATTTCTATACACTTATGTATTTATACATTTTTTTTGTATCACAAATTTCTTTTAATATTTTCTCATTTATGTTCTTTTGTAATTAAAGAACTAAATATGTGCATATTAATAAAATTAAAATTTAATGTGGAGAGATTAAATAAAAATACACATTAAATAACAAAAATTGAATATAAATTTTGATAAAAGTACACTTCAAGGGATTAAATTGAATATGTAATCTAGCATTATGTTTTTTTTTTTTTTAATTTTTAATTTTAATCTTTTACAAGGACTAATGTTCAAAAATCCCTAAATTTCATCCAACTTTACGCTTATATTACGTCAACAAATCTAGTGTGTTCCGACCTATTCCAAGGACCAATTATCAATTACCAAGTCAAGTCAATAGTATACATCTGAGCTAATTAATAATTCCAAGGACCATTCATAAAAAATAAAAAATAAAAAATAAGAAATAAGAAAGAAGAAACAAGTACAAAAGTTCAAAAAGAAAATACAACAACAAAATGCCGTTAAAAATATAATAATTCCAAGGACTAAAATTTTAAATTACCAAGTAAAGTCAATAGTATACATCAAAACTAATTAATAATTCCAAGGACAAATACTTTAAAATACAAAGTCATTACATTCCCACTTGAATTGTGGATACTTTAATTCCTGTATAAAGATTTGGCTATGTTTTGGTTACTTATTGTATTGCCTCTGATTGTTACTTGTAGGCCAACCATTCTTTGTAGCGTGTTTGGCTGTCTTCTTCAAAACTTAATTACGCGTGCTTCTTTATTTTTATCTTCAACATCTTATGAGACAGCGACAACTTCACTTCATTGAAGGAGCTTCCGCAGGCCATTATATGTACAAGTTTTACAACTAAATCTCCTTGGCAAGTGATTTGTTAGTGTTAATTGTTTGTAAGAAGTTTATTGCTACATTAACTTTATCAAAACATTTCGGCAGTATATGTTTTGAATCATGATAATTACTAAAGAAATTCAATTAATTTTGGAACTGCATATGATTGTTTTGTTCGTCGTAAATTTTAGTTCAAGGGATTAGTTGCACTCCTATGCAAAATCTTGTCAAATTTACTAAATGGTTAACTTTTTATTTTTTATTTTTATCCAAGTAGTAATTTATATCATGCCTAACAACGATGCGACGACGTTTAACAAATTAATTATTATTTATTTCATCAGAAATAATACATCGACAATCATATATGCTTTCTATACACAAATTACAGAAAATTTCATGAAAAATAATTTAAGATATATAGAGGTTGTGAAGGGTGAAGGGGAAGTGAGGAGAATTTAAAAGAAAAATAATATAAGATCAGAAGTGGGGCCTTGGCTTTTTGTGTAAGTGATGATGAGAGAGAAAGGGATGGATGAGAGAGATAGAGAGAAATCGATGAGGCAAGGATGAACAGAGGGGATGGGTGAAACAAAAGGGAGTGAAGAGAGAGAGAGAGAGAGAGACGTTAGTACTTTTATTATATTTTTTGTCAATATTTTTATTATATTTTTGGTCTTAATTATTGAATAAATTATTAGACTGCTTTTAGTAATGATTCAAAGTTTTGAAATTCTTTTTATTATCGTTTGAAGGCTGAGTTATGACCTTTGTACTGTTATTTGTAAGAAACTTTTTTTTAAAACTGTTATATGTAAGAACAATTTTTTTTATTGTTATTTGTAAGACTTGGTACTTCTTCAATGAAATGTTTTCTTCGACATTATTCTTGTCTCAATGTCGACACTCACCATATTTTGAAGAAAAACAAAATACAGCATTCTATACAGAAAGGCTATCTAGGATCGCATCTCCCGAAAATGTTCTCATGAAAATAGAATTTTGTCACTTAGTACTATAATCTAGTCATATTTCTCTTCACGTATAAAAAAGATCTCTCACTTAAAATAGAGTTTTGCCATTTAGTATTACGGTGTTGTTGTACATGACAATTGAAGACCAAGCGGCTAATTATCCCCAATCATGTACAACTGTGATCGAGATTAGCAAGGGGCCTCTTAAATTGTGCATCATTTTTGAATAATTATCTCTTTTTTAGTTTTGAGCCTGGCCTCTTTGTGGCCCTGTTTAATTGTGTCTTGCACTTACTTGAAGCAGATGAAATATTAGGATGAAAATCACACACATACCAAAGGGCCAAGGCAAACAACATTTAAAACGAATAAAACTGTGAAAACAAATATAGTGTGTTTTGAACTTATAATTTCAAGGAGCCAACACGGGTTGGTTCAGTTGATAAGATTTCTGACTTGTGTATCGCCCCACCAAGGTTTGAGTCTCATTGCGAGCTGTTTCTAACTCGAGATTGTAGGTATGTCCTGACGTTGGTGGTGAGAGTAACCAATCTCCCTTAAATTTTTTACGATCGAATAATTCCAAGGATCAAGACTTTAAATTACTAATTCAAGTCAATACATTCTCACTTGAATTGTGGCAAGTTTATCCTGGATAAAGATGTGGCTTTGTTTTAGTTGAAGAAAATTGAGGTTCCACCATAAAACCAATTGTCAATATGAGGAGTAGCCAACCTCTTGTAAGCCCTTGCAAGGTTTCTCCTTTCACCAATGTGTCACTCTTGCAAGGTTTCTCCTTTATAAATTGGAGGAAGAGAACCCAAATTTAGGGAAGCTCTCAGTGTTAATAATAATAAAAAAATCTTATTTTCTTTTAACTTTATATAAAATGTTGAGTTGGAAATTTGAGAAATGTATAGATAAAGGTGGAAGCACAATAATCAAAATTTGAAGTGTTTTAATTAAATATTGAAATCCCACAAATATTTAATTAATAAAATATAAAATTTGAGCGCTCGATTTTTTTTTTTTGGTGAATATATATCGTTGTAAGAAAAATAAAAAATATAGAAACAATATCCCGCTGAAAAGATAAGTCAGTCTCGTGAAAATAACGCAACAGTATTAACACTTATGCACTCCAATCTCAAGCATTGATTCTTCTGGTTCCAAATTTCCACAAGTAACCTCCCCGATTCAACAAAATTCCTATTTGCATTGAAAAAATTTCCAGAAGTAATCTCCACAATTCAACGAAATTCTTATTTGCATTGAAAGAAAAAAAAAAGAGTGAAAATTTTGAAATATCACATGAACTTATACATATTTTTTTAATTTGTCATATGAACTAAAATTTTAAGCAACTATGATAACCCATTGTGAGGCTTAGCCCAATACCCACCTACATAGATAATATCGTTTGTTAAAAAGAAATACAAATCACAAATGATGTGACCGTAATAGGAACAAATTTCTGGGTTTTTGTTCATTAAGGTACCGTTTGGTACGTGGGACGGGACGGAACAGAGTGGGACAAGGCGTTCCGTCCCACGTTTGGTGCGCCTAAAATGGGTGGAACGAGCTGTTCCACGGGACGAGTTTTGGGTGAATTTTCGTTCCACCTCACCCCCCTGGAACGACTCCTTCCATATCCGTGGAACACAAAATTATAACCTCTCCGTCTCCTTCTTCTTCCTCCTTGTTTCCATCCAAGGGCATCTTTGCTCCCGCTCTGTTCCGTTCCGTCCTGTCGTGTCCCATCCCGTCCCATTCCGTTTCGTCTCGTCCCGTCTGCATATCAAACGATACCTAAAGACACATGTTCCATTTCCAGTTTGTGATTAGGGATGGGCAAAATACCAAAGGGTATGGGTAACAGCGGTTACCCATCTATTTAAAGTTCACGGTTATAGTTATGGGTAACTGTTTAAACAAACTAACGGTTATGGGTATAACCGTATATCCGTGAAATTTAAATGGACGGTTATGGGTATTACCTGCGGTTATAACAGGTATCCATTTAACTGTTTATTTGAATATATGTAAAATTAAAAAAAAAAAATTAAAAACCCTTAATTGTTCAATCTCAGTGTTTTGTGAGAGAAAATAAGTGTTTATCACAATAGGTGCTTCTTTTGGCCCGCATGTTCCATTTTTCTAAAGTGCTCGAGAGTGCAGAGGGAGCAAGTAGTAGAGTGTGGAAGCAAGGAACCAGTTCAGCCCCAGCTTTCCAAAATTACAACAAATGTTACTTTTTTTTAATTTTTATATTGATGATAAAATGTTACTTTTTAATTTTTTTACTTTTTTCAAAAAAATGTTACTTTTTTAATTGATGATAAAATGTCCACAAGTGGATATATTTTTATAATGGCTGGGGGTGCAGTGTCATGGAGAAGCAGAAAGCAAACCACAAGGGTTGTTTCTACAATGGAATCAGAATATATAGGATGTTTTGAAGCAATGTGGGATTAATGCTTGTAATGAAGAATTCTCTTATTCAGAAGTGTATTCTCACACATGATCTCATTTGAATCCTATTAGTCTGTGATTTTAGTACAAATGGTACTGCAAATTGTATTATACTGTCTAAGGTTCAACTAATGCTTCTTTGAGTATGTTTGAAAGATTTATTTCAACTCTTTATCTCAGTGGTGACTTGTTAGTTATTTCATTAGATGTTTTGATCATTCTCATGTGGAAGAATGTTAGAACTTATATGTGAGAAATGAATCAAAACACCTAATAAAGACATGAAATAACATTACCATAAGGAGATATAATGTAATGAAACTTATACATGTTGATCAATGTATGATATAAGGTGAGAAAACTATGAGTTTTATACAAAATGATGTAGAGAACGGTTATGAGGAGTTGGAAAACTGAAAGTAACTGCAACCATGATAGGAGGGGCAGTTACATCCTTATAACTAGGGTTTCGATCCCCTTCTCGGGTGTGGCATGGTTCTCTTAATGCTAGTGCTAGTCCTATTGACAGCAGAGAGATCCAATACGTTTCCAAGAGAAGGGAAGGTCTTAATCATGTCTCGATCTTCATGGCATCATCCTCGAGTAAGTTCCATGCATTCATTGTCTATCAACAGAATGCATTATGCTCAAACTAGGGTTAACAATGCTGCATGCATTTACTGCAGTACATAGTTCATATGCATTGTTGTGTTTGATCTTCATATGATTTAATAAGTATATATGTACATATGTAAGGGTATACATCATTCACCATGAAAGGCACTAAACAAAAGTGTAGCTCTCTCAAGTCCTCACTAATAACAAATTAGAGTCATGTCCCTTGCCCAAGTTTTCAAATA
Source organism: Pyrus communis (assembly GCF_963583255.1). Lineage (NCBI taxonomy): Eukaryota > Viridiplantae > Streptophyta > Magnoliopsida > Rosales > Rosaceae > Pyrus > Pyrus communis. The sequence continues at coordinate 12,234,080 of NC_084818.1, forward strand.
TTTCCGCTTGGCACAAGATTCAGTATTAATACAAGAATGAATCAGCAGATAATTAGATACGAGCTTACACAAATAGCTCAGATTGATTCCAGTGAAAAGAAGATAACATATAATATATTACTTACAAGACTGCCTCAAAATATAGGTCTAGAAACAATAGTGTGAAGATTTTAAACAGTCAAACTATACTCCCCAAGTATAGTTGGTAATATAATGCTTAATTAGAGAAACAGAGGAGAGAGCTAACCTCAGTTTCTTTCTGAAGAGGAGTCAAAGAAGCAACTAATGACTTTGGATTTGGTCGTGCTCAGGGTTCAGATTGTAAACATTGTGAAGCCAAGCGTGCCAACTCAGTACCATCATCACTAGGAAGGTGTCCTTCCAAGCAAGAATCTGTCAGCATCTGAAGATTTCTGTCTTGAATCCGGTCTAGGGCCTGGCACATGATGATCAATTCACACATTAGATACAATATATTAGATACAATTCACACATTACTGAGATTCATTGAGGGTTACCAATATTTTCTTGCATTGTATGTTCTTCTTGAACCAATACTTCACTAAGTAGCTGCTATATCCCTATACTTGAGAGGAAAAAAAATTGCAGGATGGGCCCATGACTACCCTTGTCTCTTAGTTGCTCTGCTACTGGCTTCCTTTGTGTGCTACGTTATATGAAGTATGGAGAGTGTAACAATTTTCTTTGTTGTCATCTTGAAGGTTCTCCGGACCCCTGACTTTCGAACTTGCAAGTCATCCGAAGAAATTCAAGAATGTAAGCTAATCAAGATTTTGTTTTCATTTTTTCTTTTCACACAGTGACATACAGTTATCCCTTGATTTGTATGATAAAGCTGACCTGATTTGGTAATCTTAACGCAAATGGTTTGTTATTGCGGTGGTTATGACATCTGACTTTCATACATTTGCTAACTTGGCTTAGTAATCTTTCGTGTGAATGATTATATTGAGTTTCACCCTTGAACTCAGTTTGGGATAGTTTTATTGTTGGCCACCCAATCCTAGAATATTGTTAGTAGCATTCAGTTGGCCTTTCGCCTTTTTTACAAGGAGACATATGTCTCACTCATCTTCTAATGTCGACATGTGGTTTTGTCCTGAGTTTCTTGAGCACCATATATGCCTTTGCTCCGGTTTTTAGATTCCTTTAGACACTTTAGAGTTCAAGGCGTTTTTGTGATGGAGCCAATCGCATGAGATGTTGCTTTTAATGGATTGATCATTAGATGTGCTAATGGTCATGTATGTTGCAAATTTCAGACGTTAAACTTCTGATGGAACTATGCAAACAGATGACGGCAGAAACAGTTTCGGCAACAAGAAGTAAGAATGTGCCAGGTGAAAAGCCCCAAGATACAAGGGCTTTTGTAAAACCATCAGAAAATAAGTTTCCAACAGGTGTATCCAGCGAGAAGCAGCAGGCTGAAGATGGTCAGACTCAAGGGACATATATTGTCGGTGGGTCTGCTTTTGGCTGGAATTTCATTACCTTTGTAGGCGAAGAACCAGTCTACTATGGAATAACAAAGGAGTCATTTCTATTAAGTATACAAATTAGTAATACAGTTAGTAAGTTGGTTAGAGTAGTTAGGCTCTCCCTTATAAAAACAGTTGTGTAACCTTTATTCTATTAGTCAATACAAAAGCATATTTCTCTCTCTCTAAATCTCTCTCTCTAACTCTCTGTGTTCATCTTTCCTCTCTTCATCTTTCTTCTTGATTTTCTCTCTACTTCTCAAACATTGCAATGTAGTTAACATGGTATCAGAGCCACCAGCTCACGCCATTGATTCTGGTGGTTCCATTTCTCATTATTTTCCCTCTGTTTCTTATTTTCTTTCCAAATTTCTGGGTAGATTTTCCTTTTGATTTTTATTTTTTTTTTCCAGTTCTTGCTGGGTTTGCGAACTGGGTCTTGAGTTTCTTGAACTGGGTCTGGATGAGAGTTGGGTTTGCGGATCTGGGTCGAGATTTTTGAAGAACGGTGTACCAGTCAAGTGGGTTTTGGCGGTTGGCGGTGAGTAGGTTGTCAGTGACGTCAACAATTTGGTCAAAGCCGGAGTTGTAAGGGTCGGATTCTCGACTTCTTGATGTCGTTGGGCTGTGGAGCACTACTTGTACAGCGGTGAGAAGAAGCACGTATTTGCAGGCCTCATGGATCGAGGGGCAAAGCACCAATCTCATCAAGATTACTTAGAAAAAGCTGATAAGGCAAGGAGTGAAAGACTTTCTTCAGGGACACCCGCCGCTGCTAAATGATTTCACGAGTTTTATGTTGAAGGTGAGTAACTTTACTCTGGTTTTTCATAATGGTTGCAACTTGGAAGGTGCAATAGGTTTTTTTTTTTTTTTTTTTTTGTCTTCCTCGACCCGTTTTCCAGAAGATTGGCTTTTCATGATCCTTGAGGAGTAATAGTTGTTCTGGTTACTTTTGTTTTGATAAATACAAATTTACGGTTATGAGGAGTCGTTATGAATAATTAGGTTGTGTTTCTTGTCATGTTGAGGTGCATCCATGATCCTTCCATGTCAGGAATTCCTTTGATTTCTAACTAGCAAGCAATAGGCTCTGTTCTCTGGTATGGAAGAATGTTTAGACCTATGTGCAGCCCAAGTGTTTGACAAAATGCCAAGCTCAGAATTTTCGAGAAGTTCTTTCTCTGCTTCACTGTTAGTCTGCAAGGTTATTGGGTTTGATCTTTCTGCAACTCTTGATATATTTGGAAGAATGCGTGTGAATTCTTGCATCCTGGTATGTGCAATTTTGTGGTTGTTCCGATTATGGTTTGTGTCAAAATTCCGAAATGTAATGTCTAAGAAGATTGTTCAGCAGCTAACTGAGGAGTGGTGCAGTATTTTCCTTATTACAGCCTATAATGTCGAGTCTAACCAACTCAATTGTTAGCATGAATCTACAGTAAGTCCGGTTATACGATGAAGTTTGATGAAGTTGTAAACGGTAAATCCCACGAAGGGTAATTCCGTGATGTAAGTAGGTAAATCCCACGAAGGGTAATCCTACATAGATGTTGATTTTCTATTATTGAAATTGTGAAGGCCGATGCCACTGTTAAGAGTAGTTGTATTTTGGTAAAATCCACAAAGGGCGATCCCGTGGTGCTATAGTTAAGGCCGATGCCACACTATAGTTTGTTATTTTTCTGTTTAAAGGCCGAAGCCAATGTTAAATGAAGTTGTTGACGGTAAATCCCACGAAGGGTAATCCAGCAAGAAGTTGTTATAACCGGCCTGAGGGTGTGTTACAATTTTATAAGAGGTTGTTCTGTTCATCCACGAGTTTGTTGGCACTGTCATAAACAAGAGGTTTTGGTGGTTGGGTTTGGAAAGCGTGTACTAAGAATTGATACTACTAAAGTTGTGAAGGGTGAACCCCCTTCGGCTGATGAGCCTCTCAAATGTCCTGTTGAACAGCTGATTGATGGAGTCCAGTTTGTCGGTAAACATGATGGAGAAGTGATTTTTTCGATAAGGAATTTGGTGTGTCAAAAGAGTTGCTCATGAGACTTTGGTGTGGGATTGCAAGATTGCAGATGGTTCAACATTGTGTTCAGTGATTGTAGCTGTTCTTCCAATCTCAAACTGGGTTTCCCCAGTTGAGATTGAGGGGGAGTATTAAGTATACAAGTTAGCAATACACTTAGTAAGTTGGTTAGAGTAGTTAGGCTCTCCCTTATAAAAACAGTTGTGTAACCTTCATTCTATTAGTCAATACAAAAGCATATTTCTCTCTCTCTAAATCTCTCTCTCTAAAACTCTCTGTGTTCATCTTTCCTCTCTTCATCTTTCTTCTTGATTTTCTCTCTACTTCTCAAACATTGCAATGTAGTTAACAATTTCGAGCTAATGGCAGCAAAGAAACAGTTCAGACTGTGGAGTAACAGAGGAGTTATTTCGAGGTAAAGGCAGAAAAGAAGCAGTTATGTAATCCTACCGCTAGCACAGACTCTGATTGCTAGTAGAAATTTTTAATCCGACGCCATTATATAGAAAAAGGGGGATTTCATTGACGATTTGAGCAATTGGAATGGATGTAATGTTTTCATTAGAATGGGTTATTCACCTTGATTCTTCAAAAGGGATCGGTGGAATTTGTAATATTAGAATGGATGTAATGAATTGATCAATTGAAATTTATGTCAGCAATTTTATTCCAGAAAGGAAGTATCTTTGCTGGAGGTACGGTACTGATATCTTGACATCGGACCAGTCATCTGCTAGGACATCAACTTAATACTGTTGCAGGGTGTCAAGTGTGCATGCAGGCTCAAATGCAAACCCAGACCAAGGGAAGCCATCTGCTGCCATGTTTCTTTCCCTTGCGGCTCCAGTCCCCAAACTTAACCCTCATGATTTGAAAATTATGATTCTGCTGTAAGCACCATAACATCCCACTTACTCAAGCGTGATATGAGTGCGGTACTTTTAAAGAGATTAACTTTTATCTATTCAATAGTTCATTAAAATGGATCAGGATCCTCTCCTGTGTTAAGGGTGAGGATCCTCCTGAGCAAGTCCATCGGACCTTTTAAATTTTATCCAACGGCTACAAACAGGAGTTTTTTAAAAATCATAATAATTGTAACTGTTGGATAAAATTTGAACAGCCCGATGGGCTTGCTCAGGAGGATCATCATCCTTAGTTCAAGAGAGGATCCTGATCCCATTAAAAATACCCACTTCAATATAATATATATCAGTGATATGGTCTTTGTAGAATTATTGTAAAGTAATTATATTTTATCAAAACTAGTGTGGGCATAATTCAACAGTGTAGGCATAATTATACTATTTCTAAATTATATACGGCAAACTAGAAAAAACAGTAAATGAGGTGGAAAGTAAATTTGGTAAAGGCTCACCTATATGATGTGTCTGGTGCATCAAAAATTCTCATTTTATCAATCATGTTGTGTAGTGGAATTATTGTATGTCTTACACTCTGTTGGATGAAGAAATTTAATATTACGAAGAAATTTCAAAATGACAGAATTATATTTTCTAGAATTTGGAAATTTTCTTGTTTTTCTTTTTTCAAATGTGAATTTTCTTGTTTGATTAACATAAAAGAACAATGAAATTTAATTACGAAATTTATTTTATTTTACTTTTAAACTCCTACTCAAAGAAATTTAAAAATGACATCTATTTACATGAAATTTAATTTGGGAATTAGAGGTCCTAAATTCCAATATTTTTTTTCCACGCGGAAATTCTAAATTTCTTTGTTTATGATATAAACAAGAAAATTGATGCATATCGATTTATAAATTATGACTTTTGTCAAAATTCTAAGTTTAGTACTTGATGTAGTTTATCAAGTGGGATTATTTTGCTTGCTTGGTCTAAATTTGATTCTAATGAACGTGGTTGAACTTGAAGGAAGGTAGTGCTTCAAAGTACTTTACACTAGGATTCAAATACCTTGGTGAATCGATAAAAAAGTAGTTTAGTGGAAAACAAATTAGGTAAAGACTTACCCATAAAGCCACCATCTCTAATGGGGACCTAAACAGTGTCTCCATAGTCCTATAGCCTCTAAATATAGGAACAAAGTGCTTCAAATGGGTAAAGACTCACCTATATTCTTATGCACAATGGTGATTCTGTGGACACCCAACTATTAAGACAAATTCTTAGTTGTTCATAAACCATTCTTGGGTGCCCAGAGACAATTTTCGAGTGTCCATTGGATCACCCTTTTTGGTAAGGAAAACAACTAGACATGATCGGATTAAATCACAATCTGACAAATGTCCCTACCTTGAGCCATTTGTCGCCCCAACATATCCGAGTGTAGCAAGTTGGCTGTAGTAGTTTGCCTCCACTTGAACTTACACCCAAAGTTCGAATCCCCCTCCCCATAGTTTAGTTTAGATTAGAATATTGCTCAAATAAAAAAAAGCTAGATGTAGCCCCCAAACACTAGCCCTAAGATGGACACGAAAAATATGATTCTGGTGTCAGCACTAGTTCAAATAATATTGATCTTTTTTACCATAACATCCCAACTACTGAAGCATGTGTTGAGTGCCTCTTTCATCCCAAATTCAATGGTTCACTTAAAAAGATAACCACTTTTGAAAATTGCGGTTTTGATAAAATTAGTGAAATTATTGTCCCACGTATACCAGTGATATGGTTTTGGTAGAATTATTATAAAGTAATTATAGTTTATCAAAACTTAGCGGTTGGGCATAATTATATTATTTCAAAGTTTGGTAAAGAGTCACCTGTATCTGGTGCATCAAAAAGTCTCATTTTATAATTCATGTTGTCTAGTGGAATCATTGTAATCTTAATTCGACTCTAATGAACATGGTTGAACTTGAGGGAAGGTAGTGCTTCAAAGTCCTTTACACTAGGATTTCCATACCTTGGTGAATCGAACAAAAGTAGATTGGTGGAAAGCAAATTAGGTAAAGTCACCTATATCTCATATCTGGTGCATCAAAAACTTTCAGTTTATCAATTATGGTGTCTAGTGGAATTATTGTATAGCCAGCATCTCCTACGAAAACCTTAAATGGAGTGCCCACAACCCTGTAGCCTCTAAATATAGGGACAAAGGGCTTCCAATTGGCGGAATAGAGGTCCTCTAAGTATCCCAACGTATAGTGACTCATAGGATACTTCAAAGAAATCCTCAAAAAATGGGCACCAATGTAGATTTTGAGTGGGAAACAAACCTGACCTGCGTGATAATGTTGCACATCAGCTTCTTTCACTGCCAGACTGAAACAACGTCAATCGTTGACCCTATACCACACTTGTGACATTTTCCATATTTTTAACCGTTGGGAAACCAACGGTAGAGATAATTTGTTGGTTTTTTTTTCATGTTTTCATCAATGGCCACAATATTCATTTAGGGATCCGAATATTCCATTGAAGCCCTTGAAAGAGTCCTCAAGAGTGATGGTGGAGATGCCCTTGGTACTTGATGTACTTTATCAGGCTATGTTTTGGTCACCTATTGCATTGCCTCTGATTTTTACTTGTAGGCCTACCTTTCTTTGTAACATGTTTGAGATTAATGGCATATGAATTGAGAAGGAGAACTATTGGATATTCTATTGTATAAAGATTTTCACGACTATTGGATTTTTTATTTTATGTTTCTTCATTCATTATATATCATTCAGTTCTACGTATTATTGAAGAATTTTCTCATTTTGTAATATTTTCTTTTCAATTTGGCTTTCAATCTCATGCCTTGAAAATTTCCCACCCAAATATAGCGTGTCAAAGATTGTTTTGTTAGTTGTAGATTTTAGTTTAAAGGATTGGTTGCACTCCTATGCAAAATCATGTCAAATTTACTAAGGGTTAACTTTTTATTTTTTATTTTAATCCAAGCAGTAATTTATATCTATGTCAACAACGATGCCATGACGTTTAACAAACTAATTATTATTTATTTCATCAGAAATAATACATCGACAATCGTGTATGCTTTCTTTACAAAAATTACAGAAAATTTCATAAAAAATTATTAAGATATATAGAGGTTGTGAAGGGTGAAAAGGGAAAAGAATCTTCGCCGGATTCTTTTCCTGGGGATTCTAGGGATTTCGCGATCGTAACCGTTCATCGTATATCGCACGGTCAAAAATCATTTCAAAATTTAAAATTTAAAATTAAATACAAATAGTACGTAATGAAAACTGACCGCAAGATGTATGATGAATGATCACGATAGCGGAATCTCTAGGATCCCCAAGAAAAGGAGGATCCTTTTTCCAGTGAAAACGAAGTGAGGGGAGAATTTAAAAGAAAAATCTGTACGATTTACGATGAACGGATACGATTTATGAATTCCTAGATCCTCACCAAAAGGATCTAGAGAGGATCTTGTTGGATAGATGAGGCACGGGTAAAACAGAAGGGATGGGTGAAAAGAAAAGAGGGGGTGAAGACTGAAGAGGAAAAGGGAGGAGAGAGAAAAGAAAAAGAAGAAAACTAATTTGTGTTCTTGTTAATATTTTTATAATATTTTTGGCCTTAATTATTGAATAAAATTATTAGATTGCTTGTAGTTAAGATTCAAAATTTTAAAACTCTTTTTATTATCTTTTGATGGCCGGGTTAGGACCTTGTACTGTTATTTGTAAGTTCTTTTTTGAACCAAGGCAACTTTAATTCTCGAATAAAGATGTGGCTATATTTTGATCACCTATTGCATTGCCTCTGCTTAGCTACTTGTAGGCCTACCTTTCTTTAGTGTTTGAGATAAAATGGCATATTCCATTGTATAAATATTATCGCAATTATTGGATATTTTGCTTTTACTTTTCTCCGTTCATTTTGGACTACACTTGCAGCTTTCCTTTTGCTCCAAAATCAAAATCCTAAAGAAACTCTTTCGTGCTTCAATTGTCTCTTGCTTTATTTAGTTGAATTAAGATGGAGGGTGACAGAATCAGAATCAGGTGCTTGAACAAACTCTTTCGTGCTTTAATTGTGGTGTTCACTTTAGTGCAATGTGCTGTCAACCCTTCCCCTTCCCTTGGATTCAAAAATATTTCTTCAGAAGGAGTGGTGAGGTGCTTTGAGAGGGAAAGAGAAGCACTCCTTGCTTTCAAACACGGCCTCGTGGATCACTACCATCTCCTCTCTTCGTGGGTAAGAGAAGAACACAAGCAGGATTGTTGCAAATGGGTCGGCGTCCACTGCAGCAACCGCACCAACCATGTTACTCAACTTCATCTTGGATGGTCTTATTTGAATAAAATTTACTCACTTCAACAGAAGGGAGACACGCAGTACATCAGTTATTTTTTGCAAGGTAAGATGATGAGTCCCAAACTACTTGAATTGCAGCATTTGAAATATTTGGACCTTTATGGAGTCAACTTCAATGGGACCCGACTTCCATATTACATTGGTTCTCTTTCCAATTTAAGACACCTCGATCTCTCTTATGCTTCTTTTGGTGGTCGATTTCCAAGTCAAGTTGGAAACCTTACCCACTTGCAATATCTTGATCTCAGTGGGTATGACTTGAACAGTGCAGAAAATCTGAATTCGTGGCTCCCTCGTCTTTCTTCTTTAACATATTTGGATCTGAGTAGCACCAATCTCAGTAATGTTCATGACTGGCTGGAAACAGTTAGTAAGCTCCCTAAACTTACAAACTTAACGTTACAGGGGTGTGGTCTTCCTTCTCCTGTAATGCATTCCAGTACTTTTTTTAACATAAATTCTTCAAAATCTCTTGCTCATGTTGACCTCTCTGACAACCAATGCACTTCTCCTTCAATATATTTATGGTTGTCTAACTACAATGCTAGCCTTGTCCATCTTGACCTCCGTAACAACAGTTTAACTGGTTTAATTCCCAGTGTCGTTGAAAACTTGACCTCTCTTGTCCATCTATCTCTCTCTCAGAACAAATTTGAGGCGGTGAATCCGCATTCTTTTTCCAGCTTATGCAGTTTGCAATCACTGTACATAGGCAATAATAGTCTGAGTGGACAGTTTTCCAAGTTTGTTCAAATGTTGTCTACGTGTGTTCAAAACTCATTAGAGTCTCTGGACCTCTCTAACAATCATCTTTCTGGATCAATTCCTGATCTCACAAACTTTTCATCGTTGAAAGAATTATATCTCTTTGGAAATCAATTGAGTGGAACAATACCTGAAAGCATTGGGCAACTGTCTAATCTACAGCATATGGACTTGAGTATGAATGCTCTCGAAGGTGTGGTTTCTGAAAGCATTGGGCAACTGTCTAATCTACAGCATATGGACTTGAGTATGAATGCTCTGGAAGGTGTGGTTTCGGAAAGCCACTTCTCGAATTTCTCTAGATTATGGTATTTGGATTTGTCTTCTACCTCACTAGCTTTAAGGTTCAATTCTAATTGGGCTCCACCTTTTCAATTGCACTATATAATTTTGGGGTCTTCCAAAATGGGTCCGTATTTCCCAAAATGGCTTCAAACTCAGAATGAGTATTTTTACCTCAATATTTCTGATGCTAAAATTGTGGATATTCCAAGCTGGTTTTGGGGTACGACTCGTAACGTGAAATGTATCGATCTTTCCAATAACCAAATTGGAGAAGTGTTTGCAAATTCGACAATGAATTTTACGAATTACCCTATAGTTCCCTCAACTCTATCGCATGCGTTATATTTGGATCTCTCTAATAATAACATTTCAGGGTCAATTTCTATCTTGTGTGAAGCATACAGGAGTTTAAAGTTTCTTAATCTCTCAAGCAACAATCTCTCCGGAGAGCTTCCAGAATGCTTGACACATTTTGACCATCTAGTCATGCTTGATTTGAGCTACAATGCTTTTTCGGGGAAAATTCCATCCACAGTAGGCTCACTGTATCACATGGAAACATTGAAACTAAGAAGCAACATATTTGTTGGAGAGTTGCCTTCATCCTTCAAGAATTGCACCAGTTTAAAAGTTATTGATGTTGGAAACAATCAATTATCAGGACCCATACCAAAATGGTTAGGGGTTAGCCTTCAGAATTTGGTTATCTTGATGCTTTCCTCTAATAACTTCAATGGAAGCATGCCGTCTGAACTATGCCGGCTAACAAAAATTCAAAACTTGGATGTGTCTGTGAACAACATCTCTGGAGCAATACCAAACTGCCTTAGCAATTTGGCTGCTCTGGCACGTATAGGAAATTCATCTCCGATCCTTCAACATTGGGTGTCAACAAATGATCTTTATTTTGATTATAAGGATGATGCAACATTTGTTTGGAAGGGAAGAATGTACTCGTACAGAAACACTTTGGGACTCGTGAAGAGAATTGATTTCTCAAGCAATAGGTTAACAGGGGAGATTCCAATTGAAATCACATATCTTGTTGGGTTAATTTCTTTAAACTTGTCAATAAACGGATTGACAGGTGAGCTACCTGCAAAGATTGGAAAGTTGCAAGCATTGGAGATCCTGGATTTGTCAAGAAACCAGATAGATGGCAGAATTCCAACAAGCCTTGCTCGGATAGATCGTCTTAGTGTCTTGGACTTATCATACAACAATTTTAATGGCAAAATTCCAACAGGCACTTAGCTCCAAAGTTTTGATCCCTCCAATTATGCTGGAAATCCTCAACTGTGCGGACCTCCACTTCAAAACATGTGTGATGATCAACAGGAAACCATGATCTCAAGCAATGAAGAAGAAAATGATGAGCTGATAACATGGGGATTTTACGTTAGCATGGCGCTTGGTTTTATTGTGGGATTTTGGGGAGTCTGTGGTAGTCTGATTTTCATCAGGCAATGGAGATACTCGTACATCAGGTTCTTGAATGTCTTGAATGATTGGCTTTATGTGAAGGTGATTTCGATTAAGCAGCACTTCAATTAAGCAATGGTACGTAAATGTGATTTTACTTTTCTTTCTTAAATTAGTGATATGCATGCATATATTTGTAAAGTTTTTTTTATTGATTTGGTTGTCTTCTTCAGAACTTAATTACGTGTGCTTGTGTATTTTTATTTTCAGCGTCTTCTGAGATAGCACAGAAGGGCTCACTTCACTAGAAGAGCTTCATGGGCCTTATCTGTTTTAAGTTTTCAAGTATTGAGCTGTCATAATAAAGAACTTTACTACTAAATCTCTTTGGCAGAGGATTTGTTAATGTTAGTTTGTGAGATATTTATGTTTATGTTTACTTTATCAAGACCATTCTGCAGTTTATGTTCAGAATCATGATACTTACTAAAGAAAGTGAGTTAATTATGGACTGCATATGATTGTTTTGTTTGTCGTAAATTTTAGTTCAAAGGGCTAACTTTTTATTTTTTATTTGTATCCAAGTAGTAATTTATATCTGTGACTAACAACAATCAGACGACGTTTGACAAACTAATTATTATTATTATTATTATTATTTATTTATTTATCCAAGTAGGAATCCTATATGCTTTCTGTACACAAATTATAAAGCTTCTGAACGATTTCCTCCCTACCATTGTTTTTAACAACTTTCTATTTTTTTTTTTTTTCCATTTTATCGAAGGAATTCATATACGCGAATTGACACACAAGAAATCAAATCAAATACAATATATACTGCAGGAAAATGACCAAAATCTAATACCATGGAAATGCTGAAGCTTTGGCTCCAGTGGTTTTAAACCTTATGATCGATCGACGCCTATATATGCTGAGAGCCAAACCGAAAGAAGTGGAAAACTGGGCACCTGGTCGACCGGACTAGATTTTCACTTTTGTCCAACTGCTTTACTCCTTTTGGATTCAAGCGTAGTACCCTCCTTAAGTGCTGCTTGAGCTTCAATGTCCATTCCAAGGGCCGAAAGGGCAACAGCTTGAAGATAACATGCAATGTGCCAAAGTGGGGAAACTACTTGTGCTTGCATTGCATCGTTTATAGCTTCCTGAGGCTTGTCACTCATGAGATAAGACAAACTATGCCGGGCAAAAATTGTTGGAGAAACCATCATTCCAACATCAATGAACTGCAAGCAAAACAACACTGTCGGCAACCATAACAAATGCAGAGAAAGCAGCAATTCAGGATATAATAATTTTTTTTCTTTCAGTTTTGTTCTTTTTTATTGGTCATGCAAGTAGAGTTACCAGGTTTAGATGCTCTTAACGTACCTTAAACTACCAATTTCGTTTGAACTACCAATTTTGTTATTCCTATCAAGAAATAGAAGATAAGATGTAATGCCAAACAAACTTCGTACAAAGCTGTGAAGTAATTTATTTTAACAGCATACATCATCATGTTAAACATCTATGTATGATTAAACTACTAGGATGCTGCAGATCTGAGTGCTTCTAATTGAAACCCAACAAGTACGGTATCACTGAAAACCCTTGTAATTAACCAACCTCAATTTTGGGCCATAAGAGAGTATCATTCACCATGAAAGGCACTAAACAAAAGTGTAACTCTCTCAAGTCCTCACTAATAACAAATGAGAGTCATATCCCTTTCCCAAATTTTCAAATATTTCCGCTTGGTACAAAGGTTCAGTATTAACAAATTATGAATCGGTAGATACGACGAGCTTACACAATTAGCTCAGATTGAGTTTGGTGAAAAGAAGATAACATATGAATATATTGATTACAAGACTGCCCCCAAATATAGATCTAGAAAAAATGGTGTGAAGATTTTAAACAATCAAACTATGCTCCCAGGGTAAAGTTGGGAATAGAATGCTTAATTAGAGAAACAGAGGAGAAAGAACTAACCTCAGTTTCTTTCTGAAGAGGGGTTCAGATTGTAAACATCGTGAAGCCAAGCGTGCCAACCCGGTACCATTATCATTTCTGAGATGCAGCTACAAAACAAAAAAAAAAAGTTCCCGTGGGCCCATCAAGACATGCAAAGCCTTTACCTGTATTCAGTGGATATATGTCATACATAATACCGATCATCTTAATTAAGCCTATAGGTTGCCCCTTCCCACCGGAGTTTGAGTAAAACTTGCCCCTTCCAAAAATAACCCCATATAAACTTAACAAAACAGTAAAATTCTCAGACCGCCGAAATTTCTATACATAGTTAACCGCGTATTACACTAAGTATGTTCCTTTGCACCAGTAGCGCCAAGCATCTCGATTTTGCTTTCCTGAGGTTGACTCTTTGATCCGAACATGAAGTCTTTCAAAGAACTTTCTGCAGACTCAATAGCTTTCTTAATCTGCCATCACAAACTGGTGCAATTAGACCTCAAAACAGTTATTATACAGTCAATGACAACTACTAATTACTATGACGAAATAACGAGGTATCTGAGTAGTTCATAACAGTCTAGACGGCATGGTACGTTACTAAAGTTGAGTAAAAGTTCTATCTGCAAATGCCTTCCATGATGTGCAAAACATGATCAAGTTTGTATGCATATAAACATTAAACAGTTTTGGCAACCCTGAAAGCCTACAGGTTACTCACGATCTTTATCAAATATTCTGGATGTTACTTCAAACTTTAACCTCTTATTGATCTCCCCACAACCTTCCATCCTTCTGTGAATACATCATTCACGTTATATCCCGCCACTTTTGTTAAGAAGCAGTGACTATTTTCATGACACCACCAGTTTCTATCTCCAGAAAATTGGCCACTTATCCGTTTTAGCATCGAATAGTTCTTCTAATTGAAAACAAGTCATTCCTAACTGATAAATGCTGATACTCTACATTCACGGAGGAACAAAAAGTGCTTGATATTCTACGAGACAAAGCAATTCAAGAGCATTCCCAAATCACATTTTCTCCAGCTTTTTACAATACCAACTTCGTCATGAATAATTAAATCTAAATACCAAAACATTTGTAATTAGACAGCGGTAACTACACAAGCAGAAAACTACCCGAATTCTCACTCACGTTATCATTTTGTTAATGAAAAAAATCGATGCAAAGCGAAAACAAAATATACCCAATTAGTCCAATTACACAACCCACATTCATTCTCCAACTAGCAACTGTGAGTTATTATTTAAGTTGGGAGGGTTAAATGGGTCTATCTGTTCGATTTGGAGGTCGGATCCCCTCCCAGTGATCTAAACTATCTCCCATCCATATCCGAAGAGTGATCCTATCAGCAACAGCAAATCCATCAACCCGAAATCGAAAGCTCCCCAAAATTTGTGAACTAAAATTGCACATCCGAGAAATTAAGTTGGAACCCAAAGATTAAAATTTCATTTTCTTCCTACCCTTTTCACAACAAGATCAAAGTTTGATTTTGCGGGAAGAAAAAGGAACTTACAGGGTCGAGAGCGTTGGGCTCGGAGCCGTAACCAGCAGTCAAGAGAAAATAGGAAGCAGTGACAGTGGCCACCATGGTCGTCCGTCCTCCTCTCCAGCCTTTCGGTTTTTGAGTTCATCGTGATCCTTTTGCTTTTGCTTTCGTTTGGATTCTCTGGAACGAAAAGGGTTTAAGATGGAGATTTTTGAGAGTTGATTTTAGAGAAAGACAGGGTTTTTCATTTTTGGGAGGCGAAGAAAGGATTTTGGAGGAAAACGGTTTTCATTATTTATATCTACATTTGCCTTAAATGTAGCAACGATCCGGCATTTTACCTCTAGTTTCGTTTTGATATCTAAATTCGCATATTAGTTTTTTTAGCCTTTGATTTTAACAATGTATTGTCACCATTAGTTTTTTTTTTCCACCAACGCTGTCTACTTTCCCATTAAATTTGATGATATATTACGAACTTCAACTTAAAATTTCCTAATATATTCTTAAATTTAATGTGAAAAAGACGGCATTCAAAGGCCAATAGTCTAATACATTGTAAAGTTCGAGAACTAAAGAAACTAACATGTGAATTTAGGAACTAAAATTAAACTAGGATAAGGTTCAGAAATCATTGCTACAATTAAGCATTAAATAATAGGAAAACTAACGAAAAATCAAAAAAAACTTTAGTTTTAATGAAAAATGGCAAATAAAGGTGTAGTGAATAGTATCAATGAAAGGTAAAAATGTGGTTTTTCGTTAAAAGTGAACAGTATCATTCATGAGTGTTTCTTTATAACTCCCTTAAATAAATTAGACTTTTTTTTTTGGTATGAAAAGACCATTATACTCTTAAATTTGTCAGAAAAGAAGACATATTAGACAAAAATACCACTCACGCAATGCAAAGTAAAGTTGGAGAACGAGATAAACTAATATGAGAGTTTAGAGACGAAACTAAACATGAGGTAACATTTGATACATCACTCTTTACCTCTTTTATTCTTATTATTATTATTATTTTACTTTTGTCTTAATTTCCTTTGATAATTCATTTTGCTAAAATAACTTCTTTTTTTTTTAACACGATAGAGTTTTTTTAGATGAGACTCTTGATAAAAACTTTGCCATAAATTTGAACTCAGAGCAAAACTTATCCCCACACCAAAACATACATAGTTTTTATTAGATAAAATATGTTTTCATTT
Organism: Pyrus communis; assembly: GCF_963583255.1. Classification (NCBI taxonomy): domain Eukaryota; kingdom Viridiplantae; phylum Streptophyta; class Magnoliopsida; order Rosales; family Rosaceae; genus Pyrus; species Pyrus communis. The sequence continues at coordinate 12,250,042 of NC_084818.1, forward strand.
CATTAGAAAATAATCTTACACTTTGAGTATTTATATACAAGTATATTGTAACCTCTAGATAAACAGAAGGTAACTATCAAACAGAAATCCTAACCACTAAGTAATATCTCTAGATAGTGTAGTTACAATATTATCCTTTATATTCCAACCCCCCCCCCCCAACAAAAATGAAGCTGAGGTACTCGAAGCTGAAGTTTGTCACAGAGATACAAAAACCTGGACTTGGAAAGAGATTTGGTACAGATGTCTGCCACCTGATCTTGAGTGCAAATGAAATGCACAGAAATCTGCTTGGCCAAAACTTTTTCCCGAATGTAGTGATAGTCGATTTCCACATGCTTGGTCCGAGCATGAAAATCGGGATTCTTAGCAAGAGATATAGCAGAAATATTATCACACCATAGTTGAGGAGAGTTAGGCAAGGAATAACCAATGTCAACAAGCAATTTACAAATCCAGGTAAGTTCAGAAGCAGTGTTTGCAAGTGATCTGTACTCGACCTCAGTGGAGGAGCAAGCGACCGTTGGTTGCTTCTTAGCACTCCAACTAATTAAGGAGTTGCCCAGAAAAACACAATAACCTCCGGTGGATCTTCTGTCAAGGGCACAACCGGCCTAATCAGCATTAGAAAACGCTGTGGTAGTTAGAGGAGTAGAACACTTGGAGAACCATAAACCAAGATTGATGGAACCTTTAAGATACCTGAGAATGCGCTTAACATCCTAAAAATGAGAAATCCTGGGGCTATGCATGAATTGGCAGACAAGGTTGACTGCAAAACTAAGATCTGGTCGTGTCCAGGTAAGGTACTGAAGAGCAGCAACTAAAGAACGATACTCATTTACATTATCAAGTAAGGGAGACTCATGATCAAGTGTAAAAGTGCTAAGGGGTGTGCTGCATGGTTTAGCCCCGACCATATTTGCTTTGGATAACAAATCCAAGAAATACTTGGTCTGAGATATAAAGATACTTGAAGAAGATCGTTTGACTTCAATGCCAAGAAAGTAATGTAGAGCTCCAAGATCTTTGATAGGAAATAAAGAACTGAGCTGTTGGATCACTTGTTTACATGCTCCAACATTAGGACCAGTGACCAAAATGTCATCCACATAGATGAGAATGAAAACCAAATCGGGAGCCTTTTTAATAAACAGAGAATGATCATTGGGAGATCTTACAAAACCAAGATAGTGAAGAGCCCCATGGAGCTTCTCATACCAAGCTCGCAGAGCTTGTTTTAAACCATACAATGATTTGTGCAAGTGACACACATAAGAGGGCTTAGTAGAATCTTCAAAACTAGGAGGCTGGTGCATGAACACTGATTCAGATAGGCTACCATGTAAAAATGCGTTACTAACATCAAGTTGGTTTAAGAACCAATCATATTGAGCTGCAAGAGTGAGGAAAGGCCGAATAGTCACTGGTTTGGCAACAGGACTAAATGTTTTTGTATAGTCAAGACCTTCCTATTGGTTGAAACCCTTTGCAACTAACCGAGCTTTATAACTGTCGACAGTACCATCAGGTTTCCTTTTAATATGAAACACCCATTTGCATCCTACAACATTCTGTGAAGAAGATTTAGGAACAAGGGACTAGGTTCCAGTAGTGAGAAGTGCAGTGACTTCTTCTTGCATTGCTTGGCGCCAATGAGGATACTTTGAAGTTTGAAGATAGGTTGTAGGTAGACAATCCATTGAAAGATGAGAAGGTAAGGGGTGTTTAGTAGTAGTGAGGGCTTTAGGCTTGAAAATTCCAGATTTGGACCTTGTTTGCATTGAGTGAGTGTTAATGGGTTGGGTGGGGTTGGTGGTTATAGGTTCTGAGACAGCTACGGGAGGGATGGAAGGGATAGAGTGTAAAGATGAAGGGGAAGGTAAAGGGGAAGTTGAAAGTTGTAGTGGGGAAGTGGTAGGTGAAGTGGTAGATGAAGAATGAAAAGTAAAATTTAAAGTGGAAGGAATGGAGGATACAGAGCTAGAAGGTAAATTTGTGGTAGGTGTGTGAGGCAATATATGATGAAAAGGAAAGCTAGATTCATTAAACAAAACATGTCGGGAAATGTCTAGTCTTTTGGTGGCAATATCAAGACGCTGGTACCCCTTGTGATTCAAGCTATAGCCAAGAAAGACACAAGCCTCCAACTTGGAGGATGTATAAGGCTTTAACCAAGGGAAACAAGCACAACCAAATACTTTCAAAAAATCATAATTGGGTGTTCGATGAAACAGTGATTCCCAAGGAGATGATCTAGAAACTGTAGGTAATCGATTTATGAGATAGATTGCAGTGGCAAAGGCCTCAACCCAGTAAATGTGAGGAACTTTAGAAGCTGCCAAAAGAGTTCGAGCAGTCTCCACTAAATGGCGATGCTTGCGTTCTACACACCCATTTTGTTCAGGGGTGTGTGGACAGGTAAGTTGGTGCTGAATGCCGTGTTGAGCCAAGAAAGTTGAGAAAGAAGTACTCAAGAATTCATCACCAGAATCAGACCTTAAGGCAATAATTTTGTGCACAAAGCATTTTCAACCATAGATTTGTATTGAATAAAAGTGGACAGTACATCAGACTTGTATTTCAATGGATAGAAGAAGCAATATCTTGTATAGTCCACAAAAATGACATAGTACTTGAAACCTTGATAAGATGTGACGGGTGAGGGGCCCCAAACATCAGTATGAATGAGTTCTAAAGGCTTGCTAGTTGTAGAAACAGTAGATACAAAAGGAAGCCGATAGCATTTGCCTAACGCACAATCTGAGCAGAAAAACTTAGCAGCATTAGGTAAAATTGAAATACAAGATTAAGATACTAGTTTATTGACAATCTTCACAGAGGGGTGACCCAATCTGCTATGCCAGAGATCTCATGAGGCTTTCACAGAGGTTGTAAGAGCTTTAGGAGAACCAATTGGTGATGATGAGAAAAGAAATGGATAGAAACCATGCTGAACAGGTCCTTTAAAATGCATTTTCCCCGAAGAAAGATCCTTCACAGTGAAGTGAGAAGGATGAAGATGCAATGAGCAATGATTGTCAATCAGAAACTGATTTGCAGATAAAATATTGTGCTTTAAATCAGGAACATATAAGACTTTATTTAGATTAAACACATTATTGGGAGTATGCAAAACAGTAGAATTAGAGTGAGTGATGGGCAAACTTTTGCCATCACCAATGTACACTTGTTCAGGACTAGTGTAGGCTTTAGGGTTTTGCAGATTAGCATAAGAATTGGTCATGTGTGAGGTGGCTCCAGAGTCCACAATCCAAGTAGGAGTGGAGAAAGATGAGTTTGCCATCATTGCTGAATGAGAAGATTTCCCATCATAGGCCGAATTCATGCGATGGGGACAATCACAAGCCTCATGATCAAACTGATGACAGATTTGACAAGAGTTCTTCTTGTTGTAAGAGAAAGTATTTCGACCTCCACGATTAGAACTCTGATTATTATTGTTGAAGCAATTGAAATTACTTGACCTCTGATTGTTAAAAAATCTGGGAGAGCCATGATTGTGATTACGATCTAGTCCACGACCTTGACGAGGAAAAGTAGAAGACTGAGCAACAAATGCTTGAGAGTTAGGATTTGATGCAGGAAGTGGAAGAATACCAGCAGAGGTTTGTAGAGCCTGAAACGATGATAAAGCAGATCCATTTTTCTTGCGATTGGCTAACTGTATCTCTTTGCTAAGAAGCAGACCATGTAATTCATCAATTGTGGTGGATCCAAGGCGAAATTGAACAAACGAATCATACTCAAGAGGAAGACCATGAAGAGTGACCAAGATCAAATCAGAGTCTTCAACCGAAGAACCAGCACTAGCAAGGGCATCAACAATAGCCTCAATTTGCTGAAGATAATGAGCAGCAGTGGATTCACCTTTGGTAAGATTACGAAGGCGAGATCGAAGCTCATGAATGTGAGATTGAGAAGCCACGGCAAGTTTGATTCCAATTTCGCCCAAAGTTCACGAGCCGAATTCACATCGACAGTATAAGGAATGAGAGATTCAGAGAGCGTAGAGTTGATCCAAATGAGAATATTCTGATTATTCTCATACCAAGAAACATAGGCATGATTGAGGATGCGATTGCCTAAAGAATCGAGAGTGAACTGAGGCTGTGCCGCCATGGATCCATCAATGAGACCAGTCAAATTATGCCGGCGAAAAATTGGAGCAAAGAAAGCACTCCAGGTCAAGTAATTTATGGTGGTGAGCTTGATTGGCACCATGGATCCAATGTTTTGGATCGTAATAGAGGAAGAAATGGAAGAATTAGGGTTTGAAGGTGCAGTCGAAAGAGGATGAACTGGGGAAACGGATTCCGACAAAGGAGATGTAGAGGTCGTCATTGACAGAGAGCGATGAAGGATGATCGAAGAACACGAACGATGATCAAGAAATCAGAGATGAAGATCACACTGCGATCAAGAAATCAGAGAAGATGATCGCAGAAGGAAGTGCGACGGTTAGGATCGAAGAAAGACAAGTAGTGAGACAGGTAGGCGGGTACCATATTAGATAAAATATGTTTTCATTTCATTAGAAAATAATCTTACACTTTGAGTATTTATATACAAGTATATTGTAACCTCTAGACAAACAGAAAGTAACTATCAAACAGAAATCTTAACCACTAAATAATATCTCTAGATAGTGTAGTTACAATATTATCCTTTATAGTTTTACCATTCCTCTATAACGAGATAAAAATTTTTATCATGTGGCACCTCAAACTAGTGCTAAATTTTGTGCTAAAAGATATTAGTCGTGGAGTTAAAGAAAATTCCTCTTTTAGGGTTGCAGTAGTCTTCAAAATTTAAAAATGTGTCTAATGAGGACAACAATGACGAGAGCACCAGTACGATAAAAGTTGTAAAGTGTGTTTAAAAGTTATGTACATGGTGGTTGTATAAATCAGTGGCAACCTCTTCCAAAAAGGGACCCATTTCAAAATCATAAATTGTTATTGAGCTTTTTTGTAGGAACAGTACGATAGGGCACTAGAAAATGGGGGAAATGGAATGGAAGGGCGTAATCCATCCATTTGACCGAAATATCATATAAAAGATTTTTTTTTCTTTTGAAAAAACAATATTATCTACATTAAAGGGAAGAGTGTGGGTTTAGCCTCACAATGGGTTAACAATAATGTGGTTTAAATTTGTCTTTAGCGAGAATCGAACTTAAAACCTCTCACTTACAAGTGAAGAAGAATATCACTACGCCGTAACAGTAAGTGGTATCATATAAATGAATTAAACGCACATAGAAAATACAAGGATAGGCAGAGAAAATATTTTCCATTGCGTGTGTGTGTGTGTGTTTGTGTAAGAAGCGAGAGAAAAAAATTTGATTTTGTTTTTATGAGTCTAAAAAAGTTTATTTCTATTCTAATTTTGGTTTCACGAGTCTAAAAATAAATAGATGAATCGAAAATAGAAGAAAATATAGAAAAATGAGAGAAGATACAGGTCCAATATATTAGAACAAAATTGGAGTGATTAGTCCTTGCGTGAGACACCAAGGATGGTTAGGGATTGTTGAAGGGTGGGTGGTAATTATTAAAAGGTCAATTTACTAATTGGTGTTCCAATTTTTAAAAAATTCCAAGGACTCATACCCATTCTAGTCCTCAAGTTGCTCTGTCACTGAACATGGCTGAGGTTGTTATAGTTCCTTAAGTCTATTGTTCGCGATTTTTTTTTTTTATCAATTTTTGTGATTGACGTCACTAATTGTCTTCACTACACACACACACATATATATATATATGTATGTATATGTATATATACATGCATAGGTTTAAGGACCAACTTAAAAGTAAAACTCTCAAGGAGTTGAAGGACAAAATTTGTAATCAACCCTTCTAGTAAAATATCAAAATGTACCATTTGGTTTGTAGTTATAACAATTATTCATGTAAGTAGAGAGCAGAGAGCACTTACATGACACTGATACAGCAATGTGCCATTAATTAGTACAATATTATGTAAACATAAATTTACACACACAATGGTGTGTGTGTGTATTTTAACAGAAACGATAGCATAATTTCATTAATGAACAAAGAGTTACAAGTGGGTGCCATATCTTTATATTATAAACATGCATTGGTACAAGACACCTGTATATCAGTGTGCCAATTAGACCAACTCTAATGATTTGGGTTAAAATCTAAATTTTTAGCCCATAAAATTTTAGATTCAAACTCAGAAACAATTTTTTTCTTCCAATAGTTTTGGCTTGAAGTTTTAGTCTGAAATTATTAATAAATGATTTTAGCTTAATTTCTTTTTCGGTAATTTAAATAAAAATCATTAAACCTACCTCATTCTACACATATACACCACATGAAAGAACATAGAAAACCACACAATCCACCTCATTTTTAAACACAGATACATAGGAGTGTAGAAAGAAAAAAGGGAGAAAAAATGTTTGACAAAAGTGAATTTAGTGTGGGTATTTGAACAAATACATAGGTAATTATAAAGCTTTTGGGGAAATTTTGATTAAATTTTTTTAATTGTTTTAGCTATTTGGATTTAATTTTGCATTGTTAGATCTTTATTTTACTGTTAGATTTGCTCATATTAGATCTCAACCATTGAATTTAATGTATTTATAAATTTGATTTATTTAAAACAAAATTGAATTTAACCAATGGTTGAACCACATGGGCTCTTCGGTAAAATAAAAAAGTTGTTGGTCTTTCTGCAAGTGGTCGACAACGTCAGCAACTCGATCCCAACCACCACCTTGGCTCATTTTCTAGGTTAAGTTTGGCCCAAAAATAAGTTTTAACCCAAAATGTTTTTTAGCCTAATGATTAGAGCAGCTTTGGGCAAAGTTAAAACTTGAACAGTGAGTTTAAACTCAACTATTGGAGGTGGTCTTAGTACAAAACCTTTTGTTGACAAAAATTTACATATTTTTGTATTATAAGCACTTTAACTTTCACTGAAGCCAAACACATAAGTCTAGTAGCGCCACAACAGTGATATATTCGTGCCTTGCAAGTTCTCAAACTTTTTTTTGTTGACTTTTTAACTAAAATGATCTTTAAGATTGAAATAACTCTCCACTTTTTTCCTTGAGATTTAAAATCGATAAAAATGGTCCCTGAGATTGTCCACTGTCAATTATTTTAGTCATTTTATGAACAATCTTTGTTAAATTGAAAAAACCACCAATTCAAGAGAATGGTTGATTTGATAAAAATACCATCAATTAAATGGAGATTTCTCGCATAATGATCAAAATGATTGATGTTAAACAATCTTAGAAACCAATTTTATCAATTTTAAATCTTAAGAATCAAAATAAAAAATTATGTCAGTACGAGGAACCGTTTTGGATATAATGCATAACTTTTTCTATGTAAAGCATTTAAGCTTACACTGATAGCCAAACACACCACAAGCACCTCGCTTCCTGCAATCACAAAGGCAACAGTCCGCTCAACTCCCCCAGACAAACACCATCAAGGAACCAATGGAAGAACCAAACCCAGCGGAGTCCTCAGCCACCGAAATCCTCACAACCCCTCCGAGCTCCGCCGAAGTCCTCCCTCCAGAACCTCCGCCGTCTTCTCTTCCTTCCAAGACGAAGAAGAGACCTCTCGAAAATGATGCCCATTTCTCCAACTCATCTACCCTCTACAAGGTTCGCGCCGTCCTCAAAGAGGTCCGTCCTCATTTTCTCGAGGTACAGTTAAAAACCCATCTCCCAAATTTTGCATCTTGATTTGAATTTCTTGTAAATTTTTAATGTTTTTGTGATCTAGGTTTTCTTTTTGTTGAATTGTGTATTCGGGTTTGTTTGAATTCACAATCTGCACGTCTTTAACATTTCTAAAGATTTCATTTTTCTCTAAAAGGATTAAATAAATGTGCAATCTTTGTATTCTTCTGCCTTGTACTTACATTTTAGGTGCCCTTAGTAGCTCCGCAGTGAAAAGTTTGTTTAAATAATGATTTTGATGGAAATGTTATTAGTATGAGGTGTTTCATATTTTTCGTTGCAGAACGTTTAATACTCGAACTATTAGTAACCATTGTTAGGATATAGCGAAAATGAAGGCAAGTAATTTATGGTTCTAAGTGAATTGAGGTGTTTCTAATTTATGCAAGTGAAACTGTCAATATTAGTGTTTATCTGCTAACATTACCAATATTGCTCGATTGTCTTAGGCTGCAGGCAAAGTGTAATGTGTTAAGCATGTTGTATTGGTATGTAATCTGTATTCGATGCCTAGAATTTAGAAGATCATGACTGCTTTAAAGTGCATTAGGCTGTTAGTCTAACATGGATGTGGATGTAATCACTCTCAAGTAATTTCTCTAAATCTTACATTTTGACATCTAAAATACAGCAAAGAACCGCATAAATTGATTATATTTATATTTTTTTCTCTTTCCAACTCATATATGGAGAGAAATTATGCATCATAGATTGATATATAGGCTAAGATAGAAGTAGATTACAATTGTGGACTAGAAGTTCAAACCAAGAAAAAAAAGGGAAAAGATGGGGAAAATGGTGGACTAGACGTTTAGTTCTTCTTCACCCTAAGTTCACCCTAAGATGAACTTGAAGTAATCAAGAAGAAGAAGATGATAGATAGCTTAGGATACTCCTGATGTAACTAATACATATATTAGATACAATTCACACGTTTCTGAGATTCATTGAGGGGTTACCAATATTTTCTTGCATTCTATGTTCTTCTTGAACTAATACTTCACTAAGTAGCTGCTATATCCCTATACTTGAGAGGAAAAAAAAATTGCAGGATGGGCCCATGACTACCCTTGTCTCTTAGTTGCTCTGCTACTGGCTTCCTTTGTGTGCCACGTTATATGAAGTATGGAGAGGGTAACAATTTGCTTTTTTGTCATCTTGAAGGTTCTCCGGACCCCTGACTTTCGAACTTGCAAGTCATCCGAAGAAATTCAAGAATGTAAGCTCATCAAGATTTTGTTTTCATTTTTTCTTTTCACACAGTGACATACAGTTATCCCTTGATTTGTATGATAAAGCTGACCTGATTTGGTAATCTTAACGCAAGTGGTTTCTTATTGCGGTGGTTATGACATCTGACTTTCATATATGTGCTAACTTGGCTTAGTAATCTTTCGTGTGAATGATTATATTGAGTTTCACCCTTGAACTCAGTTTGGGATAGTTTTATTGTTGGCCACCCTCCTAGAATATTGTTAGTAGCATTCAGTTGGCCTTTCACCTTCTTTACAAGGAGACATATGTCTCACTCATCTTCTAATGTCGACATGTGGTTTTGTCCTGAGTTTCTTGAGCACCATATATGCCTTTGCTCCGGTTTTTAGATTCCTTTAGACACTTTAGAGTTCAAGGCGTTTTTGTGATGGAGCCAATTGCATGAGATGTTGCTTTTAATGGATTGATCATGAGATGTGCTAATGGTCATGTATGTTGCAAATTTCAGACGTTAAACTTCTGATGGAACTATGCAAACAGATGACGGCAGAAACAGTTTCGGCAACAAGAAGTAAGAATGTGCCAGGTGAAAAGCCCCAAGATACAAGGGCTTTTGTAAAACCATCAGAAAATAAGTTTCCAACAGGTGTATCCAGCGAGAAGCAGCAGGCTGAAGATGGTCAGACTCAAGGGACATATATTGTCGGTGGGTCTGCTTTTGGCTGGAATTTCATTACCTTTGTAGGCGAAGAACCAGTCTACTATGGAATAACAAAGGAGTCATTTCGAGCTAATGGCAGCAAAGAAACAGTTCAGACTGTGGAGTAACGGAGGAGTTATTTCGAGGTAAAGGCAGAAAAGAAGCAGTTATGTAATCCTACCGCTAGCATAGACTCTGATTGCTAGTAGAAATTTTTAATCCGACGCCATTATATAGAAAAAGGGGGATTTCATTGACGATTTGAGCAATTGGAATGGATGTAATGTTTTCATTAGAATGGGTTATTCACCTTGATTCTTCAAAAGGGATCGGTGGAATTTGTAATATTAGAATGGATGTAATGAATTGATCAATTGAAATTTATGTCAGCAATTTTATTCCAGAAAGGAAGTATCTTTGCTGGAGGTGCGGTACTGATATCTTGACATCGGACCAGTCATCTGCTAGGACATCAACTTAATACTGTTGCAGGGTGTCAAGTGTGCATGCAGGCTCAAATGCAAACCCAGACCAAGGGAGGCCATCTGCTGCCATGTTTCTTTCCCTTGCGGCTCCAGTTCCCAAACTTAACCCTCATGATTTGAAAATTATGTTTCTGCTGTAAGCACCATAACATCCCACTTACTGAAGCGTGATATGAGTGCGGTACTTTTAAAGAGATTTAACTTTTATCTATTCAATAGTTCATTAAAAAGGATCAGGATCCTCTCTTGAGCTAAGGGTGAGGATCCTCCTGAGCAAGTTCATCGGACCTTTCAAATTTTATCCAACGGTTACAAACAGGGGTTTTTTAAAAGTCATAATAATGGTAACTGTTGGATAAAATTTGAACGGTCCGATGAGCTTGCTCAGGAGGATCATCATCCTTAGCTCAAGAGAGAATCCTGATCCCATTAAAAATGCCCACTTCAATATAATATATATCAGTGATATGGTCTTTGTAGAATTATTGTAAAGTAATTATATTTTATCAAAACTAGTGCGGGCATAATTCAACAGTGTATAGGCATAATTATACTATTTCTAAATTATATACGGCAAACTAGAAAAAACAGTAAATTAGGTGGAAAGTAAATTTGGTAAAGGCTCACCTATATGATCTGTCTGGTGCATCAAAAATTCTCATTTTATCAATCATGTTGTGTAGTGGAATTATTGTATGTCTTACACTCTGTTGGATGAAGAAATTTAATATTATTAAGAAATTTCAAAATGACAGAATTATATTTTCTAGAATTTGAAAATTTTCTTGTTTTTCTTTTTTCAAATGTGAATTTTCTTGTTTGATTAACATAAAAGAACAATGAAATTTAATTACGAAATTTATTTTATTTTACTTTTAAACTCCTACTCAAAGAAATTTAAAAATGACATCTATTTACATGAAATTTAATTTGGGAATTAGAGGTCCTAAATTCCAATTTTTTTTTTCCACGCGGAAATTCTAAATTTCTTTGTTTATGATATAAATAAGAAAATTGGTGCATATCGATTTATAAATTATGACTTTTGTCAAAATTCTAAGTTTAGTACTTGATGTAGTTTATCAAGTGGGATTATTTTGCTTGCTTGGTCTAAATTCGATTCTAATGAACGTGGTTGAACTTGAAGGAAGGTAGTGCTTCAAAGTACTTTACACTAGGATTCAAATACCTTGGTGAATCGATAAAAAAGTAGTTTAGTGGAAAACAAGTTAGGTAAAGACTTACCCATAAAGCCACCATCTCTAATGGGGACCTAAACAGTGTCTCCATAGTCCTATAGCCTCTAAATATAGGAACAAAGTGCTTCAAATGGGTAAAGACTCACCTATATTCTTATGCACAATGGTGATTCTGTGGACACCCAACTATTAAGACAAATTCTTAGTTGTTCATAAACCATTCTTGGGTGCCCAGAGACAATTTTCGAGTGTCCATTGGATCACCCTTTTTGGTAAGGAAAACAACTAGACACGGTCGGATTAAATCACAATCTGACAAATGTCCCTACCTTGAGCCATTTGTCGCCCCAACATATCCGAGTGTAGCAAGTTGGCTGTAGCAGTTTGCCTCCACTTGAACTTACACCCAAAGTTCGAATCCCCCTCCCCATAGTTTAGTTTAGATTAAAATATTGCTCGAATAAAAAAAAGCTAGATGTAGCCCCCAAACTCTAGCCCTAAGATGGACACGAAAAATATGATTCTGGTGTCAGCACTAGTTCAAATAATATTGATCTTTTTTACTATAACATCCCAACTCCTGAAGCATGTGTTGAGTGCCTCGCTTTTAAAGAGATTAACTTTCATCCCAAATTCAATGGTTCACTTAAAAAGATAACCACTTTTGAAAATTGCGGTTTTGATAAAATTAGTGAAATTATTGTCCCACGTATACCAGTGATATGGTTTTGGTAGAATTATTATAAAGTAATTATAGTTTATCAAAACTTAGCGGGTGGGCATAATTATATTATTTCAAAGTTTGGTAAAGAGTCACCTGTATCTGGTGCATCAAAAAGTCTCATTTTATAATTCATGCTGTCTAGTGGAATCATTGTAATCTTAATTCGACTCTAATGAACATGGTTGAACTTGAGGGAAGGTGGTGCTTCAAAGTCCTTTACACTAGGATTTCCATACCTTGGTGAATCGAAAAAAAGTAGATTGGTGGAAAGCAAATTAGGTAAAGTCACCTATATCTCATATCTGGTGCATCAAAAACTTTCAGTTTATCAATTATGGTGTCTAGTGGAATTATCGTATAGCCAGCATCTTCAACGGGAACCTTAAATGGAGTGCCCACAACCTTGTAGCCTCTAAATATAGGGACAAAGGGCTTTCAATTGGTGGAATAGAGGTCCTCTAAGTATCCCAACGTATAGTGACTCATAGGATACTTCAAAGAAATCCTCAAAAAATGGGCACCAATGTAGATTTTGAGCGGGAAACAAGCTTGACCTGCGTGATAATGTTGCACATCAGCTTTTTTTCATTGCCAGACTGAAACAACATCAATCGTGGACCCTATACCACACTTGTGACATTTTCCATATTTTTAACCGTGGGAAACCATCGGTAGAGATAATTTTTTGGTTTTTTTCATGTTTTCATCAACGGCCACAATATTCATTTAGGAATCCGAATATTCCATTGAAGCCCTTGAAAGAGTCCTCAAGCGTGATGGTGGAGATGCCCTTGGTACTTGATGTACTTTATCAGGCTATGTTTTGGTCACCTATTGCATTGCCTCTGATTTTTACTTGTAGGCCTACCTTTCTTTGTAACATGTTTGAGATTAATGGCATATGAATTGAGAAGGAGAACTATTGGATATTCTATTGTATAAAGATTTTCACGACTATTGGATTTTTTATTTTATGTTTCTTCATTCATTATATATCATTCAGTTCTACGTATTATTGAAGAATTTTCTCATTTTGTAATATTTTCTTTTCAATTTGGCTTTCAATCTCATGCCTTGAAAATTTCCCACCCAAATATAGCGTGTCAAAGATTGTTTTGTTAGTTGTAGATTTTAGTTTAAAGGATTGGTTGCACTCCTATGCAAAATCATGTCAAATTTACTAAGGGTTAACTTTTTATTTTTTATTTTAATCCAAGCTGTAATTTATATCTATGTCAACAACGATGCCATGATGTTTAACAAACTAATTATTATTTATTTCATCAGAAATAATACATCGACAATCGTGTATGCTTTCTTTACAAAAATTACAGAAAATTTCATAAAAAAATAATTAAGATATATAGAGGTTGTGAAGGGTGAAAAGGGAAAAGAATCTTCACCGGATTCTTTTCCTGGGGATTCTAGGGATTTTGCGATCGTAACCGTTCATCGTATACCGTGCGGTCAAAAATCATTTCAAAATTTAAAATTTAAAATTAAATACAAATAGTACGTAATGAAAACTGACCGCAAGATGTATGATGAATGATCACGATCGCGGAATCTCTAGGATCCCCAAGAAAAGGAGGATCCTTTTCCAGTGAAAACGAAGTGAGGGGAGAATTTAAAAGAAAAATCCGTACGATTTACGATGAACGGATACGATTTATGAATTCGTAGATCCTCACCAAAAGGATCCAGAGAGGATCTTGTTGGATAGATGAGGCACGGGTAAAACAGAAGGGATGGGTGAAAAGAAAAGAGGGGGTGAAGACTGAAGAGGAAAAGGGAGGAGAGAGAAGAAAAAGAAGAAAACTAATTTGTGTTCTTGTTAATATTTTTATAATATTTTTGGCCTTAATTATTGAATAAAATTATTAGATTGCTTGTAGTTAAGATTCAAAATTTTAAAACTCTTTTTATTATCTTTTGAAGGCCGGGTTAGGACCTTGTACTGTTATTTGTAAGAAACTTCTTTTTTGAACTGAGGCAACTTTAATTCTTGAATAAAGATGTGGCTATATTTTGGTCACCTATTGCATTGCCTCTACTTAGCTACTTGTAGGCCTACCTTTCTTTAGTGTTTGAGATAAAATGGCATATTCCATTGTATAAATATTATCGCAATTATTGGATATTTTGCTTTTACTTTTCTTCGTTCATTTTGAACTACACTTGCAGCTTTCCTTTTGCTCCAAAATCAAAATCCTAAAGAAACTCTTTCGTGCTTCAATTGTCTCTTGCTTTATTTAGTTGAATTAAGATGGAGGGTGACAGAATCAGAATCAGGTGCTTGAACAAACTCTTTCGTGCTTTAATTGTGGTGTTCACTTTACTGCAATGTGCTGTCAACCCTTCCCTTTCCCTTGGATTCAAAAATATTTCTTCAGAAGGAGTGGTGAGGTGCTTTGAGAGGGAAAGAGAAGCACTCCTTGCTTTCAAACACGGCCTCGTGGATCACTACCATCTCCTCTCTTCGTGGGTAAGAGAAGAACACAAGCAGGATTGTTGCAAATGGGTCGGCGTCCACTGCAGCAACCGAACCAACCATGTTACTCAACTTCATCTTGGGTGGTATTCTTTGAACGAATCTTACTCACATCAACAGAAAGGAGACACGCAGGACATCAATTATTTTTTGCAAGGTAAGATGATGAGTCCCAAACTACTTGAATTGCAGCATTTGAAATATTTGGACCTTTATGGAGTCAACTTCAATGGGGCCCGACTTCCATATTTCATTGGTTCTCTTTCCAATTTAAGACACCTCGATCTCTCTTATGCTTCTTTTGGTGGTCGATTTCCAAGTCAAGTTGGAAACCTTACCCACTTGCAATATCTTGATCTCGGTGGGAATGACTTTAACAGTGCAGAAAATCTGAATTCGTGGCTCCCTCTTCTTTCTTCTTTAACATATTTGGATCTGAGTAGCACCAATATCAGTAATGTTCATGACTGGCTGGAAACAGTTAGTAAGCTCCCTAAACTTACAAACTTGATGTTACGGGGGTGTGGTCTTCCTTCTCCTGTAATCCATTCCAGTACTCTTTTTAACATAAATTCTTCAAAATCTCTTGCTCATGTTGACCTCTCTGGCAACCAGTACACTTCTCCTTCAACATATTTATGGTTGTCTAACTACAATGCCAGCCTTATCCATCTTGACCTCTCTGACAACAGTTTAACTGGTTTAATTCCCAGTGTCGTTGAAAACTTGACCTCTCTTGTCTATCTGTCTCTCTCTCAGAACAAATTTGACGCGGTGAATCCGCATTCTTTTTCCAGCTTATGCAGTTTGCAAAAACTGTACCTAGGCAATACTAGTCTGAGTGGACAGTTTTCCAAGTTTGTTCAAATGTTGTCTACGTGTGTTCAAAACTCGTTGGAGACTCTGTACCTCTATAACAATCATCTTTCTGGATCAATTCCTGATCTCACAAACTTTTCATCGTTGAAAGAATTAGATCTCTCTGGAAATCAATTGAGTGGAACAATACCTGAAAGCATTGGGCAACTGTCTAATCTAGAGTATATGGACTTGAGTACGAATGCTCTGGAAGGTGTGGTTTCGGAAAGCATTGGGCAACTGTCTAATCTAGAGTATATGGACTTGAGCACGAATGCTCTAGAAGGTGTGGGTTCGGAAAGCCACTTCTCGAATCTCTCTAGATTAACATATTTGGATTTGTCCTCCAACTTGCTAGTTTTAAGCTTCAGTTGTAATTGGGTTCCTCCAATTCCTTCAACTCTATCGCATGCGTCATATTTGGATCTCTCTAATAATAACATTTCAGGGTCAATTTCTATCTTGTGTGAAGCATACAGGAGTTTAAAGTTTCTTAATCTCTCAAGCAACAATCTCTCTGGAGAGCTTACAGAATGCTTGACACATTTTGACCATCTAATCATGCTTGATTTGAGCTACAATGCTTTTTCGGGGAAAATTCCATCCACAGTAGGCTCACTGTATCACATGGAAACATTGAAACTAAGAAGCAACAGATTTGTTGGAGAGTTGCCTTCATCCTTCAAGAATTGCACCAGTTTAAAAGTTATTGATGTTGGAAACAATCAATTATCAGGACCCATACCAAAATGGTTAGGGGTTAGCCTTCAGAATTTGGTTATCTTGATGCTTTCCTCTAATAACTTCAACGGAAGCATGCCGTCTGAACTATGCCGTCTAACAAAAATTCAAAACTTGGATGTGTCTGTGAACAACATCTCTGGAGCAATACCAAACTGCCTCAGCAATTTGACTGCTCTGGCACAGATAGGAAATTCATCTCCGATCCTTCAACATTTGTTGTCAACAAATGATGGTTATGTTGTTTATCAGGATGATGCAACATTCATATGGAAGGGAAGAATGTACTCGTACAAAAACACTTTGGGACTCGTGAAGAGAATTGATTTCTCAAGCAATAGGTTAACGGGGGAGATTCCAATTGAAATCACATATCTTGTTGGGTTAATTTCTTTAAACTTGTCGATAAACGGATTGACAGGTGAGCTAACTACAAAGATTGGAAAGTTGCAAGCATTGGAGATCCTCGATTTGTCAAGAAACCAGATAGATGGCAGAATTCCAACAAGCCTTGCTCGGATAGATCGTCTTAGTGTCTTGGACTTGTCATACAACAATTTTATTGGCAAAATTCCAACAGGCACCCAGCTCCAAAGTTTTGATCCCTCCAATTATGCTGGAAATCCTCAACTGTGCGGACCTCCACTTCAAAACATGTGTGATGATCAACAGGAAACCGTGATCTCAAGCAATGAAGAAGAAAAGGATGAGCTGATAACATGGGGATTTTACGTCAGCATGGCGCTTGGTTTTATTGTTGGATTTTGGGGAGTTTGTGGCAGTCTAATTTTCATCAGGCAATGGAGATACTCGTACATCAGGT
This sequence comes from Pyrus communis, assembly GCF_963583255.1. Taxonomy (NCBI): domain Eukaryota; kingdom Viridiplantae; phylum Streptophyta; class Magnoliopsida; order Rosales; family Rosaceae; genus Pyrus; species Pyrus communis. The sequence continues at coordinate 12,267,037 of NC_084818.1, forward strand.
TCTTGAATGTCTTGAATGATTGGCTTTATCTGAGGCTGATTTTGATCAAGCGACACTTCAATTAAGCAATGGTACGTAAATGTGATTTTACTTTTCTTTCTTAAATTAGCGATATGCATGCATCTATTTGTAAAGTTTTTCTTATTGAATTGGCTGTCTTCTTCAGAACTTAATTACGTGTGTTTGTGTATTTTTATTTTCAGTGTCTTCTGAGATAGCACAAAAGGACTCACTTCACTAGAAGAGCTTCATGGGCCTTATTTGTTTTAAGTTTTCAAGTATTGAGTTGTCACAATAAAGAACTTTACTACTAAATCTCTTTAGCAGATGTTTTGTTAATGTTAGTTGTTTGTAAGATGTTTATGTTTATGTTTACTTTATCAAGACCATTCTGCAGATTATGTTTAGAATCATGATATTTACCAAAGAAAGTGAGTTAATTATGGACTGCATATGATTGTTTTGTTCGTCGTAAATTTTAGTTCGAAGGGTTAACTTTTTATTATTTATTTGTATCCAAGTAGTAATTTATATATGTGTCTAACAACAATCAAACCACGTTAATTATTATTATTATTATTATTATTATTTATTTATTTATCCAAGTAGGAATCCTATATGCTTTCCGTACACAAATTATAAAGCTGCTAAACGATTTCCTCCCTACCACTGTTTTTAACAACCTTCTATTTTTTCTTTCCATTTTGTCAAAGGAATTCATATACGCGAATTGACACACAAGAAATCAAATCAAATACAATATATACTGCAGGAAAATGACCAAAATCTAATACCATGGAAATGATGAAGCTTTGGCTCGAGTGGTTTTAAACCTTACGAGCAATCGACGCCTATATATGCTGAGAGCCAAACCGAAAGAAGTGGAAAACTGGGCACCTGGTCGACCGGACTAGATTTTCACTTTTGTCCAACTGCTTTACTCCTTTTGGATTCAAGCGTAGTACCCTCCTTAAGTCCTGCTTGAGCTTCAATGTCCATTCCAAGGGCCGAAAGGGCAACAGCCTGAAGATAACATGCAATGTGCCAAAGTGGGGAAACTACTTGTGCTTGCATTGCATCGTTTATAGCTTTGTGAGGCTTGTCACTCATGAGATAAGACAAACTACGCCACGCAAAAATTGTTGGAGAAACCATCATTCCAACATCAATGAACTGCAAGCAAAATAACACTGTCGGCAACGATAACAAATGCAGAGAAAGCCGCAATTCAGGATAATATTTTTTTTTTCTTTCAGTTTTGTTCTTTTTTATTGGTCATGCAAGTAGAGTTACCAGGTTTAGATACTCTTAACTTACCTTAAACTACCAATTTTGTTTGAACTACCAATTTTGTTTCTTCCTATCAAGAAGTAGAAGATGAGATGTAATGCCAAACAAACTTCGTACGAAGCTGTGTGTAGTAATTTATTTTAACAGGTCAGATAAAGAACATCCTATTGAATGTAAAATTTGGATATCGGTATGAACATGAAAGCAACTCTTATCAAAGCTCTACCCAGAACTTCCCACGAGTATCATAATAAGAACTTAACCTGTGAATAACACTCAATTATGGTTCTGAAGTCCTTGAGCTTAAAAGCAGAATCCCTTTTTCTTTGAGTCTAATGATTCCTGCATTTGGTCAGTCCACATTTGGAAAGAGAGCTGCAGTGGACCGTAAGAGAGAAAATGTCAGTAACACAACCAAACAATTGAGAAGGCTAAATATGTATACAACACAACTTATTAGATTTTTCTCCATTAATTAAACGAATATAGAACCTCATTTCTCATTCCATCATCTGTATAGCCGATACTCTCTAGGATCTCATGTATAGCAGTCAAATCCCTTCTTGTGCAGGCTTCGCCAAGTGGTGAAAGAGAAGACCAGAAGGTAACATGTGGGAACCTGCAGAGGTAAGCAAAAAGAACTTAAAGGAAGTCCAGGATACAGCTACCAGCATCATGTTAAGCATCTATGTATGATTAAACTACTAGGATGCTGCAGATCTGAGTGCTTCTAATTGGCACCCAACGAGTACGGTATCACTGAAAACCCTTGTAATTAACCAACCTCAATTTCGGGCTATAAGAGAGTATCATTCACCATGAAAGGCACTAAACAAAAGTGTAACTCTCTCAAGTCCTCACTAATAACAAATGAGAGTCATATCCCTTTCCCAAATTTTCAAATATTTCCGCTTGATACAAAGGTTCAGTATTAACAAATTATGAATCGGTAGATACGATGAGCTTACACAATTAGCTCAGATTGAGTTTGGTGAAAAGAAGATAACATATGAATATATTGATTACAAGACTGCCCCAAAATATAGATCTAGAAACAGTTGTGTGAAGATTTTAAACAATCAAACTATGCTCCCCGAGTAAAGTTGGGAATAGAATGCTTAATTAGAGAAACAGAGGAGAAAGAACTAACCTCAGTTTCTTTCTGAAGAGGAGTCAAAGAAGAAACTAATCACTTTGGATTTGGTCGCTCTCGGGGTTCAGATTGTAAACATCGTGAAGCCAAGCGTGCCAACTCAGTACCATTATCATTAGAAAGCTGTCCTTCCAAGCAAGAATCTGTCAGCATCTGAAGGTTTCTGTCTCGAATCAGGTCTAGGGCCTGGTACAAAATGATCAACCACCAGATGAATAAATTTACTTATTTGTGTTTACATATCCTAAGAAGGATAAATCCTCATAAGAGTTCATAACAATTGAAAGTAAACTATATTTTATCGTAGGTAAAAGAGTAACCATTAGATCTTTACAAGAGTTTCCCTAATTTATCTTTTCCTACAAATGATTTTTTCTTTATTTTTGTTCAGTTCACCACTGGAACAATCATTTAAATGGCTAGAGGGGATCCGCTTTCAGCTGAGAAGATCAATCAAGAGAGTCCAAACCTATATATTGCACCTTCTGGTGTTACTCTCCCTGCAAGACAAGGGATTCGCAGTGTATAATAATTGCTGAACTGCATACTTAAAGGATGTTTGTCAAGTAAATCATAATAAACGCCGCTTTTTTCCACGATCTACCTACCAGTCCTAATATATTCAGGAGGAGTAAATGCCAGATTTGTATAATAACTCTTCCCACCCCTACTATTTTTCATCAGGCAAAGGTGGATATTCTCGGATTGCCATCCTGAAAATTTATAATAAACAAAATACAATCAAAATATACTAGGAAAGGATATCAAACAGATGGAGTCAAAATACATCGTTTATAATAAATAAAATAAACGAATACAATCAGAATATACTAGGAACGGATATCAAACAGTGGGGAAACTACTTGTGCTTGCATTGCATCGTTTATAGCTTCCTGAGGCTTGTCACTCATGAGATAAGACAAACTACGCCAGGCAAAAATTGTTGGAGACACCATTGTTCCAAAATCAATGAACTGCAAGTGAAATAGAACTGTCAGCAACAATAATGCAGAGAAAGCAGCAATTAAGGATTTACTAATTTTTTTTTCTTTCAGTTTTGTTCTTTTTATTGGTCATGCAAGTAGAGTTTCTAGGTTCAGATACTCTAAGATACCTTAAACTACCAATTTCCTTTCTTCAAATCTTCCTGTCATGAATTAGAAGATAAAATGTAACGATCGGTATGAACAGGAAAGCAACTCTTAGCAAACCTCTACTCAGAATTTCCCACAAGTATCATAATAAGAACCTAACCTGTGAATAACACTCAATTGTGGTTTGAAGTCCTTTTGCTTAAAAGCAGAATCCTCCCTTTTCTTTGAATCTAATGATTCCAGCATTTGGTTAGTGCATATTTGGAACAAGAGCTGCAGTGGAACGTAACTATTGAGAAGGCAAAATATATACAACACAACTTATTAGATATTTATTTCTCCATTTATTAAACAAAAATAAGACCTCATTTGTCATTCCATTGTCTTTATAGCCAATATTCTCTAGGATATCACGTATAGCAGTCAAATCCCTTCTTGAATAGGATTCACCAAGTGGTGAAAGAGTAGACCAGGAGGCACCATGTGGGATACCCATGTTAAGCATCTATATATGATTAAAGTACTACGATCACTGAAAACCCTTGTCGTTAACTACCCTGAATTTTGGGGCATAAGAGATCGACATTTTATAGAGAATCATTTGTTAGAACTTATATGTGATAAGTGAATCAAAACACCTAATAAAGACATGAAATAACATTACCATAAGGAGATATAATGTAATGAAACTTATACATGTTGATCAATGTATAATATAAGGTGAGAAAACTAGGAGTTTTGTACAAAATGATGTAGAGAACGGTTATGAGGAGTTGGAAAACTGAAAGTAACTGAAACCATGATAGGAGGGGCAGTTACATCCTTATAACTAGGGTTTCGATCCCCTTTCTCGGGTGTGGCATGGTTCTCTTAATGCTAGTGCTATGGAAACCCTTTATCAAGGAAATTGATGAGAACCAAGAAGTCTGCTATACCAAATGATTATTTGTGTTATCTACAAGAAGTTGAGTATGATCTTGGTGATGAAGATGATCCAATGACTTATAAACAGGCCTGGAGAGTTCTAAGAGTGATTTTTGGAAAGTTGCAATGTCAGAAGAACTTGCTTCCATGGCAAGTAATCATGTTTGGACTTTGGTTGATGGTTTAGACACTAAGAAGGCAATGCAAATGGGTATTTAAAACCAAGAGGGATGGTCATGGCAGGATTGAAAGGCTTAAAGCCTAACTTGTAGCTAAAGGGTTTACACAAAAGAAAGGCTTGGATTACACAAAAATGTTTTCTCCAGTTTCTACCAAAGACTTTTAGGGTTATTATGGCACTCACAACTCATTTTGACTTGGAACTTCACCACATGGATGTTAAAATTGCCTTTCTTTATGGTTGCTTTGATGAGGACATTTATATGGTACAACCCCCAGGATTTGTTGAAAGGAAGAAAGAACATCTGGTGTGCAAGCTAAATAAGTCTATCTATGGTTTAAAACAGGCTTCGAGGCAGTGGTATAAACGTTTTCAGTCCTTTGGTTTTGTGGAGAACAAAATTGATAATTGTATCTACATAAAGCAACACAAATCTCAATTCATTTTCATGGTTTTATATGTGGATGATATACTGTTGGCAAGCTCTCATATGCAGTTAATGATTGAAACCAAGAAAATGCCATGCAACGGTTTTGATATGAAAGATTTGGGAGAGGCTCATTATGTTTTGGGTATTGAGATTGTGAGGAATAGGCAGAATGGAACCTTGGGGCTATCTCAGAAGAACTACATTGAGAGAGTGTTGAAGAGATTCAATATGGAAGCTTACAGTGCGGGTGATGTCCCCATTGGTAAAGGAGATAAGTTCTCTCTCTCACAGTGCCCTATAACTCAACATGACATTCGAGTTATGATGGATAAGCCGTATGAATCTCTAGTTGGCAGTGTCATGAATGCATAAGTATGCATAAGCCCTGATTTAGCGTCTGCATTAAGTGTACTAGGAAGGTTTCAATCAAATCCTGGTATTGACACTGGAATGCAGGCAAAAAGGTACTGAGGTATTTGAAAAAGACACAGGACTATGTATTAAGTTACCATCGAGTCCAAAACTTGGAAGTTGTCTATTATAGTGATGCTGATTTGAGAGGTTGCATTGATGATAAAATGTCCGCAAGTGGATATATTTTTATAATGGCTGGGGGTGCAGTGTCATGGAGAAGCAGAAAGCAAACCACAAGGGTTGTTTCTACAATGGAATCAGAATATATAGGATGTTTTGAAGCAATGTGGGAGTAATGCTTGTAATGAAGAATTCTCTTATTCAGAAGTGTATTCTCACAAATGATCTCATTTGAATCCTATTAGTCTGTGATTTTAGTACAAATGGTACTGCAAATTGTATTATACTGTCTAAGGTTCAACTAATGCTTCTTTGAGTATGTTTGAAAGATTTATTTCAACTCTTTATCTCAGTGGTGACTTGTTAGTTATTTCATTAGATGTTTTGATCATTCTCATGTGGAAGAATGTTAGAACTTATATGTGAGAAATGAATCAAAACACCTAATAAAGACATGAAATAACATTACCATAAGGAGATATAATGTAATGAAACTTATACATGTTGATCAATGTATGATATAAGGTGAGAAAACTATGAGTTTTATACAAAATGATGTAGAGAACGGTTATGAGGAGTTAGAAAACTGAAAGTAACTGCAACCATGATAAGAGGGGCAGTTACATCCTTATAACTAGGGTTTCGATCCCCTTTCTCAAGTGTGGCATGGTTCTCTTAATGCTAGTGCTAGTCCTATTGACAGCAGAGAGATCCAATACGTTTCCAAGAGAAGGGAAGGTCTTAATCACGTCTTGATCTTCATGGCATCATCCTCGAGTAAGTTCCATGCATTCATTGTCTATCAACAGAATGCATTATGCTCAAACTAGGGTTAACAATGCTGCATGCATTTACTGTAGTACATAGTTCATATGCATTGTTGTGTTCGATCTTCATATGATTTAATAAGTATATATGTACATATGTAAGGGTATACATCATTCACCATGAAAGGCACTAAACAAAAGTGTAGCTCTCTCAAGTCCTCACTAATAACAAATTAGAGTCATGTCCCTTGCCCAAGTTTTCAAATATTTCCGCTTGGTACAAGATTCGGTATTAATACAAGAATGAATCAGCAGATAATTAGAAACGAGCTTACACAAATAGCTCAGATTGATTCCAGTGAAAAGAAGATAACATATAATAGATTGCTTACAAGACTGCCTCAAAATATAGGTCTAGAAACAATAGTGTGAAGATTTTAAACAGTCAAACTATACTCCCCGAGTATAGTTGGTACTATAATGCTTAATTAGAGAAACAGAGGAGAGAGCTAACCTCAGTTTCTTTCTGAAGAGGAGTCAAAGAAGCAACTAATGACTTTGGCTTTGGTCGCGCTCAGGGTTCAGATTGTAAACATTGTGAAGCCAAGCGTGCCAACTCAGTACCATCATCACTAGGAAGGTGTCCTTCCAAGCAAGAATCTGTCAGCATCTGAAGATTTCTGTCCTGAATCCGGTCTAGGGCCTGGCACATGATGATCAACCACCAGATGAATAAATTTACTTGTGTTTACATATCCTAAGAAGGATACATTCTCATGCAGAGTTCATAACAAGTGCTGCTTGAGCTTCACTGTCCATTCCAAGGGGCCGAAAGGGCAGCAGCCTAAAGATAAGATACAAAGTGCTAGACTGGGAAGCTACTTGTGCTTGCATTGCATTGCATTGTTGAGAGCTTCCTGAGGCTTGTCACTCATGAGATAAGACAAACTATGGTGGGCAAAAATTGTTAGAGAAACCATCGTTTCAACATCAGTCCACTGCAAGCAAAATAAAACTGTAAGCAACGACAACAAATGCAGATAAAACAGCAATCAAGGATTTACAAAGTTTTTTTTCGCTTTTGTTCTTTTTATTGGTCATGCAAGTAGAGTTACTAGGTACAGGTACTCTAAGGTACCTTAAACTACCAATTTTCGCAAAACACATCACTCCTAACTGATTAAAAATACTCCGCTCTACATTCAGGGAAGAAAAAAGGAAGTGCTCAATAATCTACATAGCATAGCAGTCCAAGAGCATTGCTAAATCACATTTTCTCCAGCTTTTTACAATCGCAACTTTGTCTTTTTCGTAAACAATCAAATCTAAATGATAGAAAGATCGCATTGGGTGTCTTGAGCAATCAAATACCAAAACATTTGTAATTACAGAGTGGTAACTACACAAGCGGAGAAAACTACCCAAAATCTCACTCACATTATCAATTTGCCAAAAAGACGTGAACAAAATCGGCGAAAAGTGAAAACAAAATATACCCAACTGGCCCAGTTACACAACCCACATTCATTCTACAACTAACAATTGTAAATCGAACGCGAAATGGAAAGACCCCAAAATTTATGAGCTTAAATTGCAGACCTGAGAAATTAAACTGTGAACCAAGAGATTAATTTTTCAGTGTCTCGCTACCCTTTTCGTAACAAGATCAAAGTTTGAATTCTGAAGATCGGGAAGAAAAAGGAACTTACAGGGTCGAGAGCGTTGGGCTCGGAGCCGTAATCAGCAGTCAAAAGGAAATAGGTAGCATTGACAGTGGCCACCATGGCCGCCCTCCTCACCGGCCTTTCGGGTTTTGAGTTAATCGTGATGCTTTTGCTTTCGCTTGGATTCTCTGGAACGAAAATGGGCTTTTTTTTTTTTTTTTTTTTTTACGATATTATGAGTAGAAATTGATTATTAGCTTATTATTTAAGAGTTAAAAACAGCATTTAAAATTAAAAGACATGAAAATTAATTATTGGTTTCTTACTTAGTAAACGTGCTAATTTTTATTAATGAGGGCTTTTCAAACTTTTATTAGTTTGCAAATAATTTTTATTAGTAAAAAATTAACTTTTTACTAATTTTTATTAGTTTGCAAATTTTATCTTAAAATTTAGTTTCCCATTACTCTTTAGAGAAAGTGAGGGCTTTTCATTATTGGGAGGGGAAGAAAGCTGAAGATGGAATTGGAAGCAAAATACAATTCCATTTTAGAATTTACTAGATGAAAATATAAAAGTTTTCAAAATACAATCTAGGGAAATTAACAAAAATGATTTATTTTCTTAATCTTGTGATTAAAAATAGGATTTTTTAACTATGCATAGGATATGCACACGACATGCACAAGAATATAACAAAAATAAGATTTTTTGAAACTTGAAAAGGCCAAATTCCCCTTCCATATACATGGGTTATTTCATTCAACTCAGTCAACATTTACACCTTCTTTGAAAATCTCTCTCGCCTAACCCCCTACTTGAAGAATCACAGCCCCCAAACAGAACAACTTTTCGACTGACACCAACTTTCCAATTACTTCTATAAGTTTCGCAGCCAAGACGAGTTTGTTATCCATCGATTCAAACAACTGCAATGACAAAATTAAAAAAAAATATATATAAAATAAAATAAAAAGGTACGATTTGAATTGAAATTTCATTATTTGAACTTAGGTTTTCCCAATTTGAGAATTTAGGGTTTTGGGTGCGATTTAGTGTTTTGTACTGTTAATTCAGGGAAAATTAACGGATTATGGTTTTGGGTTGTGTAAATGCATGTATTTTGAAGTTAATTTTTTTCATGGTTTGTTCGATATTCATTTGTGCATAATATGTACGTATTTTGTGCTTGTGCTTTTGATGTTGCTGGAAATTAATTAATTAATTGAAATTGGTTCACCAATTGGTATTTATTGTGTGCATATTCTGTGCATATGTAGATGGTTGAATTTGGTTCATGAATTGGTACATATTTTGTGCATAATCTGTGCGTATTTATTGCATGTGTAGATGTTGGGCATGTTTGAGTTTGGTTCATGAAATGGTTGAATTTATGCATCATGTATACATATTTTGTGCATATGCTTTTGATATTGCTGAAAATAATTGATTGAATTTGGTTCATAGTTCAGATTAGACGGGTTGTTTGAGAAGTATCTTCCCTAGTTTAGAATAGACTAGCAAAGGTGCCCAAAAAAAGGTCAAGTAAAGAAAAACCAACTGATTTCGTCCGTTAAACTCAAATTGGTGCATGGCCGACAATTAGATGGATGAAACATATGTTGGAGAACAATTTAGAAATAGAAATAACAGAAATAGATTGAATACCTATATTTTATTATTAAAAAATACATGCAATATAGAATGAAATTACACCACAAATACAGAAACTAAAATGATACTAACTTGAATGAATCAAAGGTAGAAGCTAGCGTAAAAACTATGTCCTTCGAACCGAATTTCCATCCCATTCTTGTGCTTGTGGTTCTACAATGTCTGCTCGACCAGGATACAACTACCTAACTCTACAACCCGCACTGGATTATAGAATTCTAGCGAATTGCTTTGTGTGTTTACACTCTGGAAAGTTTGTACGGAAGAGAAGAATGAAGAAAGGATGATCTTACTTGGAAACTCGGATTGCAAATATATAGGTTGTTTCACACCCTTTTCAAATACATGTTCAGCGTATTTGAAAGTACATAACTCTTTCTAAGAGCTGTGTCTCTTAATCAAAACGTTTTTAATTAATAAATTAATCAAAAAATTAATCCGAAATTAAAATTAATGAATTTGATTAATTTTAACTTCTAAGGCCCTGAGTGCCCCAAGGCTCGTCTTAATTAATTAATATTAATTGTATTTAAGCTATATTATATAAACCTAACCACACAACCATAAATTCATTTCCAAATAATCCAAATCCTAACTACAGGTGCAAAGGACTAAAGATATATAAATGCAATTGGGAACATTCAGTTCCCCGATGTGGGACACTAAAGGTCTCAAAACTCCAACAACATACTCTAGTCATGTGTCCATCCTCCTCCCAGTAAGTGAAACAACAGCAACGGAATGCGATTTTAGGCTTCTCAACAGCTTTCCATTATGCTTTGCATCAAAGAAATTAAAAATTTTAAAAAAAAAAAAAAACCAATTAGAAAGCATAAATGTAGAAAATCATAAGTCCACATTCATATGATAAGCTATAACTCTATGTCCGTGTATGCGTGCTAATCATTTGCATAACAATATTGCCAATTTACGCATGTCCTTAATTCACAGTGACAGGTTTAGAACTTTACTGACCAATTAGTACCAATTGTATGTGTTAACTGAAAAATCAACATTTTACTCACAAAATCAACACTCACTTTACTGCAAGTGACTTTTTACCACAATAGCAAAAATGTATTGAGCCCTTGCATAACGACTCAAACCCCGTCAATGTATCAACACTTTATTCGCTTCAACATCATGCAAAGAAACTGTTGCACCTTCAAGCCCCCACAACAATTGATTTTCCAACGGGACGCCAACACAATAATGTTATCCTCCTTCCTAAACCAAAAAATTTCAAAATTTTGAATCCCCAAAAGCAGGCCAAACAAAGATCTTTTTTTTTTTTTTTTTGTGAAGACAGGCCCAAAAGCCCATGGCAATATTGTTAATAACTCAAAATGGAAGCCTTACTTCACACCCAACATGAGTAGAGCAGTTCACATCCCAACTTTAGACTATAGTGATTAGATTATTGTTTGAATCACAAAAGCTAGATATAGCCTCAAACTCAAGCCCTAAAATGGACATGAAAAGCATGATTTTGCTGTAAGCACTTGTTCAATAATATTGATCTTTTTGACATTAGCATCCCACTGAGTGCCTCCCATTCAGTGGTTCACTTAATTACATTTTTGAAATTTATGGTTTTGATAAAATTACAATACACTAGGATTTCAATACGTTGGTGAATAAAAACAAAGTAGTTTGGTAGTGCATCGAAAAGTCTCATTTTATTAATCATGATGTCTAGTGGAATTATTGTACTATGAGCCTTTTCAGTAGGGATCCTAGATGGAGTTTCATAGCCCTATAGTCCCTAAATATACGGACAAAGGGCTTTTAATGTGCCAAAATAGAGTTCATCGAATTATCCTAATATATAGGGATTCGCCGAATATCTCAAAGAAATCCTCAAATTTGAGGACCGTAGAGGGACTCAAAGAGTGAGGACCGTCACCCACGTGATAATGCTCCACATCAGCTTTTCTCACCACTGAACTGGTGCATCGTCATTCATGGGGCCTACACCACATTCGAAATGGTAATAGAGCCTTCTAGGAAAAGAAGGCCGATTTCAGAAAAAAGAAAAAAAAAAGAAAGACATGTCGACCTAGCTAGGTATGATGAGATTTGAAGTTTAATCCCTTCGCCCATGAAACCCCAGTCCACATTAGACGTGAGTTCGAACAGTCAGTTGAAGGTGAGCCGATGCACTGGTCAATCCTCGAACCAACGAGCGAAGGGGATGACAAAGAAAAGATGGTCCAAGGAGTATACCATGTTGCAGTTGAAGAGGTCGATGAGGAGGAAGTCTCTGAAAAAGACATCAAAGAAGCTCTGCCACAACTCAAGGACAGAGGGCAGGTAACTGTTGATGACTTGAAGGAACTATACTTGGGCACAAGCAAAGATGGTCAGACTCAAGGGACATATATTATTGGTGGGTCTGCTTTCAGGTGGAATTTCATTACCTTTGTAGGCAAAGTACCAGTCTACTATGGAATAACAGAGGAGTCATTTCGAGCTAATGGCAGCAAAGAAACAGTTCTATAATCTTACCGTTTTCACAGAATGTGATTACTAGCAGAAATTATTAATTCTACCCCATTATATATATAAAAAAAAAGGATTTCATTGATAATTTGATCAGTTGAAATGGATGCAATGTTTTCTTTAGAATGGCTTATTCACCTTGATTCTTCAAAAGGGATCAGTGGACGTTGTAATATTAGAATGGATGTAATGATTTGATCAATTGAAATTTATGCCAGAAATTTTATTACAGAAGGACGGGCTGTTTGAGAAGTATCTTTATTGGAGATATGGTAACATTATCTTGACGTTGGACCATACATCTACTAGGACATCAACTTAAAACAGTTGCAGTGTGTCGAGTGTGCATGCAAGCTCAAATGCAAACCCAGGCCAAGGTAAGCCATTTGTTGCCATGACTCTTTCCCTTGCAGCTCCAGTTGCAGCAGAGCCCTTTAACAATCAATAATGAGCCCAAAAGTTGGATATTCCTCTCTAAATATATGCTTTTGCACAAGGATACTGTGGACACGCAACTATAAAGATAAATACTTAGTTGTTCATAACCGTTCTCGGGTGCCCAGAGACAATTCCTGAGTGTCCATTGAATCACCTTTTCGTAAGGAAAACAGCTAGACACAGTCAAGCTCATTCACAATGTGATAGATGTCCCCCACCTTAAGCCATTTGTTGCCCCAACATACCAGAGCATAGCGAGTTGGCTATAATAGTATGCTTACCCTTGAAATTGCACCCAAAGTTAGAATCCCTTTCTATAGTTTAGATTAGATTAGCATATTTCTCGAATCAGAAAAGCTAGATGTAGCCCCAAACTCAAGCATCATGATGGACATGAAGAGCATGATTCTGCTCTAAGCACTTGTCCAATAAATATTGATCTTTTTTAGCATAACATCCCACCAATTGAGTGCCTTGCTTTTAAAGGGTTTAACTTCATCCCATTGAGTGATTTAATTATCACTTTTGAAATTTGTGGTTTTGATAAAATTACTTTACACTAGGATTTCAATCCGTTGTTGAATAAAAAAATAAAAAAAGTAGTTTTGTGGAAAGCAAATTTGGTGGTTCCTCAAAAAGTGTCATTTTATTAATCATATTATCTAGTGAAATTATTGTATAGCGAGCATATCCAATTGGGACCCTAAATGAGGTTTCATAACCCTATAGTCCCTAAATATAGGGACAAAGAGTTTTTTATGGGCCAGAAAAGAGGTCCTCAAATTATTCCAATATGCAAGGACTCTTCGAATATCTCAAAGAAATTATCAAATGCGAGGATCGTATGTAGAAACTCGTCGGATATCTAAAAGAAATTATCAAATGCGAAGACCGTATAAGGACTAAAAGAGTGAGCCCCAAGGGTGATTTTGAGTGGGAAGCAAACCTAACCCACTTGATAATGCTTCACATCAGCTTATCTCACCACCAAATTGATGCAGTCAGTATTGGGCCTCACACCACACTTGTAACATCTTTGAGGTCTGGGTTAGGTTCACCTGGCATTTTAGACCCAATTCGTTAACCTATCCAACTCACTTGTTAAAATTAACATTTAAGTGAATGTTTAAAAGGTTGGGTCATCAATGAATAAACCCGTTAATCACTTGTTTTTTTTTTAGCATCTCCAAATGAGATGTTAAATTTTGAACATAAAATTTAAATTTGACAGCGTATGTGGCATTTTGACATCTTTTAAAGTTTTTATTGTCCACCCAATATGTCAAATTACATTATTATTTTATTTTATTATAAAATAAATCATTAAATTAATAAAAACTTAATTGCAACATTAATTGCAAAAGGGGACCGTTTCCCTTATATATTAATCAGGGCGTGTTAAAAAGAAAAGAGGAGTCAACAATAACATTAAGGACACTACTTCGCTGCTGAATATTTTAGCAGGAGGTCCTGCTTACACCCAATCCCGGGTGGACACGTGTCCAAATTAATAAAAAATTAATTGCAATGATGATTAAACTAATAAAAAACATTAATAATTAATTTTGAAGCTGCTGTCAAATTTGACAGCAACTCTCTTGTTGCCAATCCTGTTATCACCACATAGGATTTGACATTTCGGTTGGAGAATATTAGTGTGGTCTTTTTTTATTGTTATAGTTTATATGGACATTTTGACATTTCATTTAAAGATGCAGTCATTTTGGTCTACCCGCAAAACCCGTCAATCGAGATTGGTTGTGTAATTTCAGTAACAAAAACAACGATAGGCGCGGAGCAAAGGCCGTTGATGAAATATGTGGTCTACGAAGCGTTCAGGATTGAGCTGCCGGTGTCGTTGCAGTACGGAAAGGCAAAGACGGATATCCTGATCGACAGTCACAACGGGGCGTTTAAGGTTAAAGAAGGGGAGTTGTTGTCCTGATTTTCGAGAGAGCCGATGAGTTTGTTCCTGATCGGTTTGTAGGCCAGGACGGGAGAACCTGTTGAAGTACGTGTTGTTGTCGAACGGTCCGAAAACGGAGAGTCCGACAGTCGAGGACAAGTAGTGTGCTGGTAAGGGCCTTGTCGTGTTGGTTTCGAGGCTTTTGGTGCTGCCATTGCTATGACATCACTGAAAAGAGCTAGCTTCTGAGTTTTTCGTTTTTTATTTTTATTTTAGGGGACTTGTAGAATTTTTTTTGTTAGTGGATAATTGGTATACATTGCAATGCAATTTTTTTTTTTTTTTGTTTAAAAAAATTGTTAACGGGTGAAATAGATGATCTATTAGTATAACGGATTGAGTTGGGTGATCTATTAGCTTAATGAATTGGGTTTGAGCGATCCGTCAATTTAACGGTTTGATTGAAACCGATGCAAACCTAATAAAACAACCCGTTTACAGGTTTAGGGTTTGGACCTTGTACTGTTATTTGTAATAATTTTTCTTTTTTTTAATTTTAATTTGTAAGACTTGGTACTTCTTCAATGAAAATGTTTTCTTTGGCATTACTAGCATATGAGCATACACAAAGTGTGTGAATAAATTTTTTATTTTTGTTTTTGAAATAGAAGGAAAGAGGAAGAGAAAGCAGAGAAAGCAGCTTGTTCGTTTTATTGGTCATGCAAGTAGAGTTACTAGGTTCAGATACTCTAAGATACCTTGAACTACCAATTTTGTTTCTGCAATTCTTCCTATCATGAACTAGAAGATAAAATGTAAAGATCGTATTCTGACTGGAAATCTAACACCAAACAAAATTTCGTACGAAGCTACGTTTAGTAATTTATTTTAACAGGTCAGATAAAGAACATCCTATTGAAGGCCAAATTTCGATATCGGTATGAACATGAAAGCAACTCTTATCAAATCTCTACTTAGAATTTCCCATTACTGTCATAATAAGAACCTAACCTATGAATAACACTCAATTGTGGTTTGAAGTACTTGTGCTTAAAAGCAGAATCCCCCCTTTTCTTTGAATCTAATGATTCCTGCATTTGGTCAGTCCACATTTGGAGCGAGAGCAGCAGTGGAACAAAATCATTGAGAAGGCTAAATATATATACAACAAAACTTATTAGATATTTCTCCATTAATTAAACAAAAATAGAACCTCACTGTCATTCCATCGTCTTTATAGCCGATATTCTCTAGGATAACATATATAGCAGTCAAATCCCTTCTTAAGCAGGCTCACCAAGTAGTGAAAGAGAAGACCAGGAGGTACCGTGTGGGATACCCATCGAAACAAAAGAAGGAACCTGCAGAGGTAAGCAAAAAGAAATAAAGGAAGTCCAGGATACAGCTACCAGCATCATGTTAAGCATCTATATATGATTAAACTACTACGACGGTGTAGATCTGAGTGCTTCTAATTGGCACCCAACAGGTACGGTATCACTAAAAACCCTTGTAGTTAACTACCCTCAATTTTGGGGCATGAGAGATTGATATTAATTTTATGAAGTATCATTCACCATGAAAGGCACTAGACAAAAGTGTAGCTCTCTCAAGTCCTCACTAATAACAAATTAGAGTCACGTCCCTTTCCCAAGTTTTCAAATATTTCTGCTTGGTACAAGGTTCAGTATTAATACAAATAACGAATCGGTCAATAGTTAGAAAGTTGTCCTTCCAAGCAAATATTTCTGCTTTTTCACATCCCTTTCCCAAGTTTTCAAATATTTCTGCTCGGTCGCTCTCAGGGTTCATAACAAGTACTGCTTGAACTTCACTGTCCATTCCAAGGGCCGAAAGGGAAGCACCCCAAAGATAAGATACAATGTGCCAAACAGGGGAAACTTCTTGTGCTTGCATTGCATCGTTGAGAGCTTCGTGAGGCTTGTCACTCATGAGATAAGACAAACAACGCCGGGCAAAAATTGTTGGAGAAACCATTGTTTCAACATCAATGAACTGCAAGTGAAATAAAAATGCAAGCGATGATAACAAATGCAGATAAAACAGCAATCAAGGATTTACTAAGTTTTTTTTCGGGTTTTGTTCTTTTTATTGGTCATGCAAGTAGAGTTACTAGGTTCAGGTACTCTAAGGTACATTAAATTACCAATTTTCGCTAAACACGTCGTTCCTAACTGATTAAAAATGCTCCTCTACATTCAGAGAAGAAAAAAACAAAGTGCTCAAACAATCTACACAGTATAGCAGTCCAAGAGCATTCCTTAATCACATTTTCTCCAGCTTTTTACAATCGTAACTTTGGCTTCGTCGTAAACAATCAAATCTAAATGACAGAAAGATCGCTTTGGGCATCTTGAGCAATCAAATACCAAAACATTTGTAATTACAGAGTGGTAACTACACAGGCAGACAAAACTTCCCAGAATCTCACTCACATTATCATTTTGCTAAAAAAGACGTGAACAAAGTCGACGAAAAGTGAAAACAAAATATACCAAACTAGTCCAGTTACACAACCCACATTCATTCTACAACTAACAATTGTAAATCGAACCTGAAATGGAAAGACCCCAAAATTTGTGAGCTCAAATTGCAGACCTGAGAAATTAAATTGTGAACCAAGAGATTAAGTTTTCATTTTCTCGCTACCCTTTTCGTAAAAAGATCAAAGTTTGATTTCAGAAGATGAAATTGCGGGAAGAAAAAGGAACTTACAGGGTCGAGAGCGTTGGGCTTGGAGCGGTAATCAGCAGTCAAGAGGAAATAAGGAGCAATGACAGTGGCCACCATGGTTGTCCTCCTCACCAGCCCTTCGGTTTTTGAGTGAATCGTGATGCTTTTGCTTTCGCTTGGATTCTGTGGAAAGAAAAAGGGTTTAAAGATGGAGACTTTTGAGAGTTGGTTTTGGAGAAAGTGATTAAGTAAGGGTTTTTCATTGTTGGGAGGGGAAGAAAGCACAATATGCAATTGGAAGTTCAGTTTGACTTGGAAGCAAAATGGGTTTATTCCTTTATTTTATAAATTACTATATTAAAATATAAAAGTTTAAAAAAAATATACAATATATGAAAAGGAGAAAAGTGGGAGAGAGATGATTTTTTGGAATTTTTTTTTTTTTGGTTGAAAATGAGGCTAAAAGTAAGAGGCCAAACAAATTCATTCCATAATAAATCTAAATCGTAATATCCTAAGTTGATCTTCACGGATAAATCTAATTGAACAAGAAAGAGGAGTATCAAAATAAAAATTACCTAAATCTAAATTAAGACTATAGGCTGCTAAATTGTCCCCTACAAAATTCTTTTCTCTGTAGACATGCCGAAGTTTGCATTTGACACACCTTGACCCAGAATGTCCACTTGGACTCCGAATCGAGATGCGTTGATCGATACCAGGAAGGTGACCAAGCCATAAAGTGTAGTGATGTGGAAAAATGTGAATAAATTTAAACCTAAAAGTGTATAAATATAAGAGTGCGCCTATGCGTTCGAACCGTTGAGTACTTCGAGAATACGGTAAAATAATAGTTCGTATGAGTCACAAAATACGGTCCACAAAAGTCAACAATCTTGTTTCTAGGGGTACTTTCGTCAATTCACTCTTTTAAAATTAATAAAATCATAAAATTAGGGACGGGTTGTCATAGCATTGCCAAGATCTTGAAAGCAAATCTCGATAGGCCAAAACAAGGATACCTAAAGGATGATTATTGCCAACAAGTTGCAACGCCAAATGAACTATGACTGCAAAGTCTAATTCCACCAATAATTTATAATTAAAATGCAATGATGATGGCGTTTGAAAAAAAAATTTGGTTTGTGTGAAATTACATTATGTTCATGATTTTATTTTGATAATTTACTACCTTGAAGTTTCGTCGTTTTCAATATTTGGTACATGAAATTTTTTTCCCAGAGTCATACCTCAAGTCTTAATTTTGGGACAGTCTCATACATTTGTTAAGTTTTCCGTCAAAACCTTTGGTAACTGATGACGTGGCGCTCAATTGGACAATGACTGAGTGCCACATATCAATATGTGCCACGTGGCCATTAAAAAAATTAAAATTAAAAACTAGGGTAAGTTTTCAGTTTATTACTTTGAAGTTTCTTGGTTTTTCAATATTTCATACATTAAGTTTTGTTTTCATCCTAGTCTGGCACATAAAGTGATAATTCTTAGATAATTTCATACATCTGATAAACTTTCTAATAAAATCGCAGTTAACCTGTGAAATGACATCCATGTGAACAATGACTATGCACCATGTGTCAATCTATGGCCCACGTGCATATTAAAAAATTAAAAACACCAAGTTCCTGACGAGTTTAAAACTTAACCTAGGGAGACTCAGCCTTGCCGATCGCAACACGTTGTCACAAAGATTGAAGCGGGGTGTCGAATTTGAAACAATAGCACTAGGAGAGCCACCTTCAATTTGGAGGTAACTCGCTAGGAACTCCATAATTTCAACCCTTCATTTTATTTTAAATTTAAAAAATTTTAATATCCATGTGGGGCTTAAATTAACACGTGGCGCCCAGTCATCGTCCATGTGGGCGCCACGTCACATGTTAACTACTGTTTTAACATAAAACTTAATGAATGTATGAAACTGTCCAAGAATCATCATTTTAGGTACCAGATTGAAAGATAAAAACTTATATATGAAATATTAAAAATAAAAAACTTCAAGGTAGTAAATTGAAATTTATCCTAGTTTTTATTTATTTTTAATTTTCTTAATTTTCAATTTTTTTATGTCCACATGGCACCTAATTATTGTCCACGTGGGCACCATATCATCAGTTAACGGAGGTTCTGACGGAAATTTTAACGGATGTATGAGACTGTATGAAAATTAAGACTTGAGGTGTGATTCTGGGATGAAAGAAACTTTATGTACCAAGTGTTAAAAACTACGAATTTCAAGATAGTAAACTGAGATTAACCCAAGATATTATATATAGTGAAAATGCCATACTTATGAGATGAGGCCTTGATAAAAATCATCTTGGGGAATTTTAATCCACACAAAGGGAAAAAAGAGTGTTGCCACATCAAAATATTACATAGTTTTATTATGAATATAAATAATTATATCAAGTGGCTTTTCAAATCATTTTCGATTTTGTGCAAAAAGATATTAGTCAAGGATTTAAAGAAAATCCCCCTTTTTGAGTTGCTTCACTTTGATCCTTAATGTATTTTCATCTCAAGTTTGTCAAAAAAATTTTTTTTTGAGAACTGTTATTAGCAATCTAAAAATTCTATTTTACATTTCTCACAAGTAGGGGTACAACACGGGTTGGGTCAACCTAAATCTGCTCATGCCCAACCCGATTTCAAACCTAATAAAGAGGGTTAGAGTGAAGTACAAACCTGCCGAAACCCAACCCAACCTCAACCTGATTATTTATTGGGTTGTAGGGGTAGGTTCGATTCCTTTTTGTTTGGTTTTTTTGCCGAAACCCAACCCGACCTCCACCTGATTATTTATTGGGTTGTAGAGGTGGGTTCGGTTCATTTCTGTTTGGTTTTTTGCCGAAACCGAAAATCGAACCGAAGTTACCATTCGGTTTGGTTTGGTTTGATTTTTCTTGTGGGGTTGGGTTTTTTTTAATGTATATTTTCAATAAAGATAACACCGTTGCATGACCACTTAGTATTACGGTCTAGTGATATTTATTTTCACTTGTAAGTGAGAGGTTTTAGGTTTGATTATCGCCAAAAGTGAATTTGAACCACATTATTGTTAGTTCATTTTGAGGCTTAGCCCACTCCCTCACCCCTTAGTGTAGATAATATCATTTGTTCAAATAAAACAGAAAAAACACGGTTGCATGGTACACTATATCACTAATGTATGCATTGTTGAAACTTCAAAAGGAGGCCGAATGCTTATTTATTCCATTACCAAAAATAAGGTAAGATGCATATATTCCAGTACTAAAAATGACAAAACAATTAAAAAAAAATGATGCCAATAATTGTATCAAGCTAAAGCTTACTTTACATGGATAACCAAACAAAACAACTGGGCAAAAGCATTATTCAAACCTTTATAATTCAGGTTGGAAACCTTACCAACTTGAAGCACCTTGATCTCGGCGGCAATGACTTCGGTAATTTAGAAAATCTCAATTGGCTCCCTTGTCTTTCTTCGTTGACATATTTGGACTTGAGTTTAGCCAGTCTCAGTAATGTTTTTTATTGGCCGGAAGCAGTTAATATACTCCCCAAACTGACAAACTTGACATTAGACGGGTGTAATCTTCCTTCTCCTCCAGTTCGTTCCACTCTTTCAAGCATAAATTCTTCTAAATCTCTTTGTAGCATTTATCTTTCCTTGAACAGTCTCTCAACTTCAATCTTTCTGTGGATGTCCAACTTCAATACCAGCCTTGTTGATCTTGATCTCTATTCCAACCATTTGACCGGTTCAATTCCTGATGTTCTCGGGAACATGAGCACTCCTGCATTGTTGATCTCTCTGAAAACCAACTTGAAGGAGCAGAACCCCATTCTCTCTCTAGGTTATGTAGTTTGCAATCCTTGCTTCTTAACGGCAACAATTTGAGTGGACAGTTTTCCAAATTTGTTCAAATATTGTCTTCATGTGCTCAAAACTCCTTGGAGAATTTATGGCTCGATAAAAATCAACTTGCAGGGTCATTACCTGATCTCACCAAGTTTTTATCGTTGAAAGAATTACATATTTCTTACAATCAATTAAGTGGAAGAATACCTGAAAGTATCTGGCAAATGTCAAAGCTCCAGGCTATTGGCCTTGGTATGAATGCTTTGGAAGGGGTGATTTCAGATTCCCATTTCTCTAAACTCTCCAAATTAAGGGTATTAGATTTATCCTCTAACTCACTAGTTTTAAACTTCCATTCTAATTGGACTCCTCTTTTCCAACTGGACTATATAAGTTTGAGGTCTTGCAAGATGGGTCCGTATTTTCCGAAATGGCTTCAATCTCAGAATGAGTATTCATACCTCGATATTTCTGATGCTGGAATTGTGGATATCCTTCCAAGCTGGTTTTGGGGTATGACTCGTAACGTGGAAATTGTCATTCTTTCCCATAACCGAATTGGAGAAGTGTTTACAAATTTGACAGTGAATTTTGCAAATTATCCTGAAGTGCATTTGAGTTCGAACCAAATTGAAGGTCAAATTCCCGCAACTCTATCACAAGCATCATATTTGAATCTCTTTAATAATAACATTTCAGGTTCTATTTCTTTCTTGTGTGCAAATGCAACTATGCGATTACGTTTTCTTAATCTCTCATACAACAATATCTCTGGAGAACTTCCAGAATGCTTGACACATAGCAATCTCATCATGCTTGATTTGAGTTCCAATGCTCTTTCGGGAAAAATTCCTACCACGATAGGCTCCTTGTTTGGGATCGAAACATTTGAATTAAGAAGCAATGAGTTTGTGGGAGAGTTGCCCTTATCCTTGAAGAATTGCAGGAGTTTAATGGTCCTTGATCTTGCAGATAACCAGTTGTCGGGATCAATACCTAAATGGTTGGGGGCTAGCTTTCGAAACTTGGTTATCCTAATGCTTTCCTCTTACCACTTCAATGGAAGCTTGCCGTCGCAACTATGTGATCTAATATACATTCAAATTTTGGATGTCTCTGTGAACAACATATCTGGAGGAATACCGAATTGCCTAAAAAAGTTGACCACTCTGGCTCAGAAAGGAAATTCATTTCTAACCGTCCAACATGCTTACTCGAGAATTGCTGATCAACCATCATCCTGGGAGGATCTTTATGAGGACGATGAAATCTTCATATGGAAAGGAAGCATGCGGGTTTACAGGAATACTTTGGGGCTTGTGAGAAGTATTGATTTCTCAAGCAATAGATTGACTGGGGAGATTCCGAGCGAAATCAGTCGTCTTGTTGGCTTGGTTTCTTTAAACCTTTCTAGAAACCAACTTACAGGTCAAATTACTCCAGACATTGGAAAATTGGAGTCCTTGGATTCACTCGATTTGTCGAGAAATCATATAGACGGAAGAATTCCAACAAGCCTTGCTCGGATAAGTCGTCTTGGTGTCTTGGACTTGTCACACAACAACTTGGTTGGAAAGATTCCAACTGGCACCTAGCTCCAAAGTTTTGATCCCTCTGTTTATGCTGGAAATCCACAGCTCTGTGGACCTCCACTTCAAAATCCGTGTGATATCGAAGAAATGGTTCCAGATCAAGTTAGTAACGAAGAAGACAAGGATGATCAGCTTACACGCTACGGATTTTACATCAGCATGTGGCTTGGGTTTTTTGTTGGATTTTGGGGAGTTTGTGGAAGTCTGATATTCATAAGGGGATGGAGGTACACATACTTCAAGTTCTTGAATTCGCTGAATGATTGGCTTTATGTGAGGGTAGTGTTGATCAAGCGGAAATTAACGGATGCTTAATAGATAAGCTGTAATTTGCGGTATGTGATCTTTCTCTCATTGATTCATCACGATTAATTTGGTTTTTATGATCAATTGTCTTCTTCGAACTTACCGGTGCTTGTTTATTTTTATCAGTAGCTCCAGGCATCTTCTTCACTTCAGTTCAACTGCGTGGCTTCCATGTCTGCATAAGCTATCAAGTGTTAGATGCTGCTTCATTCCAGTTATACCGAGATTGCAGAAATGTACCAGGGATATGTTTTCCTTGGTAAATGATTTGATACCGTGCCTCGTTTGTAAGAACTTTAATTCATTGGGACTTCTCCAAGCAACTGTTTTTTTCTGTGAATATTGTTAAGAAAGATGTTATTGTAAGTTGATTTTTAGTTGGCTTTGGTGGGATTAGAATCGTATGGAAGAAAATGTTTGTAAGATATAAAAGATTATGTTACAAAAGATATTACTATTTGCATTGAAAACGTGTGGTACACTTTTACATACAAAAGATCATGTACATGCAAAAACGATTAGATCGATAACAATACTTATACAAAAGATTACAAAATTTTGGAGTATTTACATGCAAAATAGTAGGAAATATTGATTCATTTACATTGACAAAAGTGTTCATTGAACCTGTGAATCAAAAGATATATATGAGATTTAATTCCAGTGCGAGAGAGAATTGGAGAAGCAAGGTTATGGTTTTAGGTTGAGAGAAACAAACATGAATCACAGATGATGCAGCGGATGATTAACCTTAAAAATAACAAAACTTGAACATGCAATACCTGAATTTATATCTTGGTTAAGACATTCACATAGAGAACGAAATCCACGATTGTGTGCAAGCTAATATGATTGTGAGTTCTTACTTAACAAAGCTTAAAAGCCTTTGGGATGAACGAGATGTACGATGCTCAATCCTGGCATGCCGCTGCTAAACAAAGAAGGTGATCGCTTCATATGTGGAAACTCAGAAAACAATGAAGCTTCTCATGGGTTTGAATGACTCTTACACTACTGTCGGTAGCAACATTCTCCTTCTGGAGCCATTACCCACGGTGAACAAGGCATACTCATCGGTTCTTCGACATGAGCGATAAGCAGAAGTTTCAAGTGGGAAGAACTCTGCCCAGCCGTCATGAACAGCAGCCGAGAGTCTGAACAAGAGGACAATGGATTCAGTTAATTTTGGACGGCATATGATTGCTTTGGTCTTCGTAAGAAGTTTATATATACTGAAGAAATTCAGTTAATTTTGGACTGCATATGATTTTTTTATTCGTCGTAAATTTTAGTTCAATGGATTGGTTGCAGTAGGGTTAACCTTTTTATTTTATTTTTTATATCCAAGTAGTAATATATCTATGTCTAACAACGGTCAGACGATGTTTGACGAACTAATTATTACTTTCTTCATCAGAAATAAAACACTAGGAATCCTATGTGCTTTCTGTACATAAATAACAAGCTTCTGAACGACATCCTCCCTACCACTGTTTTTTACAACTTTCTATTTTTTCTTTCCATTTTGTCAAAGTAATTCATATATTCGAATCATGTGACACACAAGAAATCAAATCAAATAAAACAATTCAAATACAATACACACTGCAAGCGAAATAAGACTGTCGGCAACGATAACAAATGCAGAGAAAGCAGCAATTAAGGATTTACCTTTTTTGTTTTTTCTTTCAGTTTTGTTCTTTTTATCGGTCATGGAAGTGGAGTTACTAGGTTCAGATACTCTAAGGTACCTTAAACTACCAATCTTGTTTCTTACTATCAAGAATTAGAAGATAAGATGTAACAATCATATTCTGACCGGAAATCTAAACCAAACAAAATTTCGTACGAAGCTGTGTTTAGTAATTTAATTTAACAGGTCAGTTAAAGAACATGAAAGTAACTATTATCCAGCTCTACTCAGAATTTCCCACAAGTATCATAATAAGAACCTAACCTGTGAATTGCTCAATTGCGGTTCTGAAGTCCTTGTGCTTAAAAGCAGAATCCCCCCTTTTCTTTGATTCTAATGGTTCCTGCATTTGGTCAGTCCACATTTGGAAAAGAGCTGCAGTGGAACGTAACTATTGGGAAGGCTAAATATGTATACAACACAACTTATTAGATATTTCTCCATTAGTTAAACAAATATAGAACCTCATTTGTCATTCCATCGTTTTTGTAGTCGATATTCTCTAGGATCTCATGTATAGCAGTCAAATCCCTTCTTGAGCAGGCTTCACCGACTGGTGAAAGAGAAGACCAGGAGGTACCGTGTGGGATACCCATCAAAACAAAAGAAGGAACCGGATATAGCTACCAGCATCAAGTTAAGCATCTATATTTGATTAAACTACTTACTACTACGATGGTGCAGATCTGATTGTTTCTAATTGGCAGCCAACAAGTACGGTATCAATGAAAACCCTTGTAGTTAAGGACCCACAGTTTCAGGGCATAGAGATTCATATTTTATAGAGTATCATTCACCATGAAAGGCACTAAACAAAAGTGTAGCTCTCTCAAGTCCTCACTAATAACAAATTAGTGTCATGCCCCTTTCCCAAATTTTCAAATAATTTCCGCTTGGTACAAGGTTCAGTATTACAACAAATAAAAAATCGATGGATATGAACTTACACAAATAGCTGAGATTGTGTCCAGTGAAAAGAAGATAGCGTATGACTATATTGCTTACAAGACTGCCCTAAACTATAGATCTACAAACAATTGTGTGAAGATTTTAAGCAGTCAAACTATGCTCCCTGAGTAAAGTTGGGAATAGAATGCTTAATAAGAGAAACAAAGGAGACAGAACCAACCTCAATTTCTTCCTGAAGAGGAGTCAAAGAAGCAACTAATGACTTTGGATTTGGTAGCTTTCGGGGTTCAGATTGTAAACATAGTGAAGCCAAGTGTGCCAACTCAGTACCATCATCATTAGAAAGCTGTCCTTCCAAGCAAGAATCTGTCAGCATCTGAAGATTTCTGTCTCGAATCAGGTCTCGGGCATGGGACAAAATGATCAACCACCAGATGAATAAATTTACTTACTTGTGTTTACATATCCTAAGAAGGATAAATCCTCACGCAGAGTTCATAACAATTGAATTTAAACTATATTTTATCGTAGGTAAAAGAGTAACTTACATGGCTAGAGGGGATACGCTTTCCGCTGAGAAGATCAATCAAGAGAGTCCAAATCTATATATTGCACATTCTTGTGTTACTCTCCCTGCAAAACAAGGGATCTGCGGTGTATAATAATTGCTGAACAGCATACTTAAAGGATGTTTGTCAAGTAAATCATAAATTTGAATGAGTTATTTGGAGCAAAAACACCGTTTTTTTCCACGATATACCCACCAGTCCTAATATATTCAGGAGGTCGTCGGATTTCAGTACCGAAAACGGCCAAATATTTTGTAGGTTCAAAACAAATGCAAGTGCCATTACAATAGCACTAACCCTTTTTAATTTTCAAGACCGCCATCCTCCTAACTCAACTTAACAAAGAAACTAGCCCCAACTAGGCCCAAAATCGTCAAACTCATAACCGCCATAGAAAACAACTCCACGTTCTCATCTCCAAACTGAACAGAAAAAAAAAATAAAAAAATTCATCAAGAACCAGAATCAAAATGTACTTTTTCCAGAAATCGGTGGTCGAATTGGCCTCCTTATAAGTACCTGATTAATTGGTCAATTTCTATATCCAAAATTATATTCTCTCTTTGGATGCCAATCATCTGCGACGCCGGGACTTCGTAGATCAAATGCTTGCACCTGAGGCAGCTTGACGAAGCTGAAATCGACAGAAACAGCACGACCTAGACTCCAAAAACCCAAAACCCCGAAATTAAAAGCTTCCCTATTGAACCAAATTAACAACGGGTTCTTTCGCTGTCTGCGTCTTGAGCCAATCCAAATCCCACCGTCTTATGGGTTTGGCTTAGGAAGAGTTTAAGGGAAGCTGGAACTGTGAAAGTCACCACTTTCATCAAGGTTGAAGCAAGAACCTTGAGTGTCGCAGCTTTGGAGAGTGGAGATGCTCCTAAAACTGCTGTTACCCCTGCCTCTACTGCCAGCAAAGGTCAATCAGTTAGTAGTTGTTTCCAGGGAGTATCATTTGACTTTTCCCTCTCACCTTCACAATTAATAACAATCTTTCCAACCATATCCTTTGACCTCTAATGGGACATGAGTGTTCCAGTGTTTTCTAAGACATGCTAAGCCACTAACATCCACTACTGCCACTATGGTCTTGAACTTCTTAGTCTGGCCACGAAGGGCCTCTACCAGCAGAACGTGTGCCTTGTCCTTAACTTGAAGATCAGCAAACTCAACCTGATTTAAGTTCGGATCCCTTATTTTATTAGTGGGAAGGTGACCAGCATTGTTCATAGAAATTCTCAGCCCCTCGACTGCAATCTGAAAGGCATAGACTTCAAATATAACATTGGTATCTACAGCTTCACCTCTGTTCACATCGTAGAGCATCTTTTGAGCATTAGCTAAAGCCTTTCCCATTGCCGGGAGATCAGAAAATAATAGTATGTAGATCTAAAGAAATGGATAAATCGACTGAGCAAACTGTGGGGCCTAATAATTGGATTGCAGCTGAATTTTTTTTGACGCCACCTCAAAAACAGAAGTTGATGGACTTAGCCTCGATATTGATAAATTGATATAACCTCATCGAATTCGACCCAGCAACTGCACCCACGTTCTGTGGAACCAAACCACTAACCAACGCGGAACTTGCTCACTGCTTCAAGTTCACCTGGGTATTCTCCGCACCAAAACTTTTTACAAATGGCAATTCAAGCACCAAGAATGACCATCCAACCTCCTGAGCCACCCTCGTGGCTCCCAAAAAATGTCCATGAAACCAACCCCAAAAATCTCTTGTAAAACCAAGCTTCCTGCAATATCTTCATCCTCTCCTAACTCAACTTAACAAAGCAACACTCTAATTCTTTCTTATAGCCAAAACTAGGCCCAAAATCGTCAAACTCATAACCGCCATAGAAAACAACTCCACATTCTCATCTCCAAACTGAACAGAAAAATAAAATAAAAAAATTCATCAATAACCAGAATCAAAATGTACTTTTTCTAGAAATCGATGGTCGAATTGGCCTCCTTATAAGTACCCGATTAATTGGTCAATTTCTATATCCAAAATTATATTCTCTCTTTGGATGCCAATCATCTGCAACGCCGGGCCTTCGGAGATCAAATGCTTGCACCTGAGGCAGCTTGGCGAAGCTGAAATTGACAAAAACAGCACGACCTAGACTCCAAAAACCCAAAACCTCGAAATTAAAAGCTTCCCTATTGAACCAAATTAACAACGAGTTCTTTCGCTGTCTGCGTCTTGAGCCAATCCAAAACTCCCTCTCTCTCGATGAGCGAATGAAGATGGAAGCCTTTGAAATAGCCTCAGAACTCTCGTGAGTTAAAGAACCAGAACCTTGAAGGTTGTAGTAATATTGGGACTCATGAAATCACATACGGCCCAAAAAGAGAATTAAGTTTTGAAGGGTCGAGAAACTACACATTTATTTGGGCCACAGAAGAAAGCCCGTAATCAACAACCGCAAGTTGTTTCGTCTACAGTACAAATTGGAATGGGGTTTTCAATTCCTGTCGGAGACAATCCTATTCTCCCCCTCTCTCGCCGTTGAAAAACAAATCAACTGAACAAAAAACAAAAAAAAAAAACAAAATTAAAGTTATAGGATTACATGGTCACAGCCGCAACTCAGCTTTAATCCACCTAAAATCCATTCCAAACTCCAACTCCCTCTCTTTCTCTCTTCAATTGGAGCAAGAACCCCTCTTTTCAGGCCCTCTTGCTCCCTATTTCCCTCTCACAAACAAAAGATACCAACTCAATGAAAATTTTTAATTTTTTTTTATTGCACTGGGTTACAACAACCTGGTTCTACTTGTCAGCTTGTCCCTTCTCAGCCATCAAATCATCATTCGCACGGATGGTCCGCACCCTTTGTCTGCACCTTAGACATGCACAATCCGTCTATAGTACAAGTTGGAATGGAGTTTAAATAAAAAAATAAAAAATTTAATCTGAAAATTTCATAATGTTGGTTCTTGGATTGTTCGTCTATCAGGGTTGTGGATGTAATCACTCTCAAGTACTTTCCCTAAATCTTTGAACTACTTCTTTTGTGTGTAGCCAGCGAGAAGCAGTGGACTGAGGGTATCTCAAAGGAGATGCCAAAAGATAAATGTTAAATGTTAATTTGATAGTTGATGTGACAATATCAGATTTTTTTTCTTTTTCCAACCGATATGTTTCTTTGTTATAAATGATATTTATAGGACCTATTTAAAAAAGAAATCAATTAAAATACATTTTTTAAGATCTATAATTGGTGCGTCAATAGAACTCACATAATAAAATAATTAAAAAAATTTGACATCGTCTTTTCTCATATGTCAAATTTGACGTATGAAAACTCATATGTCAATCCACATAGGATTGACATATCAGTTGGAGCTCACTTCTACCTTCAAATTTGATTACATGGAATTTCACCTAGGATTTGACATCTCCTTTGGAGATGGTCTGAAGATGGTCAAATTTGGGATGGCCAAAATACCCACGCGTAGGGTAACGCGGTTATCCGCTCATTTAAAACTCACGGTTACGGTTATGGATAATCATTTAAAAAATAAACGGTTATTGGTATACTTGTTTACCTGTAAATTTTAAATGGGTGGTTAAGAGTATTACCCGCGGTTATAAATAGATACCCGTTTAACTATTTATTTTAATATATTTGTTAACATCTTTGAACTCATCTGATGTTATACGAATACTAGAATGGAAATAATACCAAATTACAAATGAAAGCTGGGGGGAATTTACTAAAAAGGCATGGTGATATTTGAGATTGCTGCAAATTATGTAGCATTTCTGCCCTTGTGTTGATATTTCTCCTCAATTCTTAGCAAATTTATTAAAAACGTCGTTCATTGGTCTAGTAAACAAATCAATTCTTAGCAAATTTATTATATTTTGTTCATTGATAACAACTAAAAATATCGTTCGTAAACTATAATTTCAATTATTAAAATGGTATGCAAGTGGTCTTTTACCGCATTGGTGGAAAGATGTTGAGTTCTTGCATGACGACATGGGTTCGAACCACGTCGGTGGCTAATCTAACATCTAAACTAACAAAATCTATCATTTGACAAAAAAAAAACATATTAAAATGGTATGAGGACATAAAAGATTGAAATACGAAAATGCATATTAAATGTACCTATAAATGGATAAAAAAAAGGGTAAATGAGTAAAAAGGATAATCGGGGTAAACGGATAAATGGGTAAATGGGTATGCAATTACAGTTAAATGGGTACACGGTTATGGTTAAAGTTAACCGTTTATAAACGTGTATGTGTATAACCGTTTACACAATTACCCAACGGGTAAATGGTTCTGCGGGTATACGCTTAAACGGTTATGGATAAATAACCGCGACTACTTGCCTGTCATAACTGTTTCCCATCCTTATATTAGACTCAAGGGACGTATATTGTTGGTGGTTAAGCTTTTGGCTGGAATTTCATTACATTTGTAGGCGAAGAACCAGTCTACTAAGGAATACCGAAGAAGTCATTGTGAGCTAATGGCAGCAAGAAACAGTTCTGTAATCCTACCGTTATCATAGACTGTGATTGCTAGCAGAAATTATTAATCCTACCCTATTATATATATATATATATATATATATATATATATATATATATAAAAGGGGATTTCATTGGTGATTTCATTAGAATGGTTATTCACCTTGATTCTTCAAACGGGATCAGCGGATGTTATAAATTTGTAATATTAGACTGGATGTAATGATTGGATCAATTGAAATTTAGCAATTTTATTACAAAAAGACTGTTTGAGTAGTCTCTTTGCTGGAGACATGGTACTATTATCTGGCTAGAGCATTATGCTTCCCATTGAACTTGCACCCAAAGTTCAAATTTCCCTCCTTATAGTTTAGATTAGATTACAATATGAATTAGAAAAGCTAGATGTAGCCCCAAACTCAGGACCCATGATTCTGGTGTAAGCACTTGTTCAAATAATATTGATTTTTTTTATCATAACATCTCACCTATTGAAGCGTGTGTTGAGTGCCTTCGTTATAAAGGATTAACTTTCACCCCAAATTCAGTGGTTCATTTAAAAAGATAATCACTTTTGGAAATTATATTCTTGATAAAATTATTTTTATAGGTTAGAGGGGCTTTACATTAGGATTTTCAATACCTTGGTGAATAAGAGGAAAGTAGTTTTGTGGAATTATTGTAAAGCGAGCATCTTCAATGGGGACTCTAAATGGAGTCCCCACAACTCTATATCACCAATAGGAAATCAAATGATGTGTCACCAATAGAAGAAAAAAAAAAAAGCACGTTAATAATCCAATAATCAACAACCACACCATTTGGTTTGCAAATTTGGTTTAAAAAATTTGGTTTCCTTAGCATTACCCATCACCTAAATATAGGGACAAATAGCTTCTAATAGACGGAAATAGAGTTTCTAAAAGTATTTCAATATATAGGAACTCACCGGATACCTCCAAAAAATTCTCATATATAAAGACAGTATAGGAGATGCTCTTGGTACTTGATGTAGTTAATAAAGTGGAATTATTTTGCTTTCCCAAGTAATTGTGGTTCTTGTCTTAATTTGACTCTAAAGAACAAGGCCGTACTGCAATTCCTGCATTGGATGCTTAGAGAGGAATTTTACATCAGTATGGGGATCGGGTTTGTTGTTGGATTTTGGGACGTATGTGGCACATTGATATTCAATAGGTCATGGAGATATGCATACTTCAAGTTCTTAAATGGTGTAAACGATCGATTGGGTTTACGTAAGGGTGGAGTTGATCAAACGACGGAGAATGCTTTTGATGCATCTTTTTACCTCCGTAATATGCTGTGATGTTTTCTAGCTTGTTTAGAGGGCTGGTTAGGACAACTTTTTTTTTTCTTTTTTTTTTTGTTTTTTTGAATTTTTATTTGGAAGACTTGGTAATTCTTAAATGAAATGTTTTCTTTGACATTATTCGTGTCTCAATGTCGACATTTTGTGTACTATTTTCTACTTTTGAGGAAGCAACACATGAAAGATTCATGTCAAAGGCTAAGGCAACTAAAAAAGTATAATCCATATTTAACGGAAACAAAAGCAGTGAAAACATGTCAAATACAAGTATGCAAATAATAGTTTAGCACATCAAAAGACGGAGAATGCTTTGATGCATCTTTTTAGGAAAATGCTTTGATGCTTTGGATTGCAGCACATACTAAGAAGGGTGGTGGACCATCCAATTTGCTTGTTGCAGAGACTACTGTAAGTAATACATTAATCATTTATTTCTTCTTGTTTGTTGATATAACAATGGCTGATCAGGTCTTAACTTTGATGTGCAACATTAGGAAAATATTATGCAACATGAAAATGGATCATCGTCTATCTGGTTTTCGAAGTGACGCTCTTTCCAAAGTTTTTGGTCGTGCAAGAGGAGTTGGAGGTGGTGTTCCTCCTACAAAGCTTGAAGTATTTTCACAACAGAAATGGTGTAATCACCAAAGGGATGAAAAGGTGCACAATTTGACTAATAGGTCTGAGCATTGACGGAATCGGTGCATCTTTTTATGAAAAATAAGGTTAGTAATTTAATAACATTGGGATCATCTTGAATATTTGCGAAATTAGTTTTAGTTAACATCAAATAACTGGGTTTTTCTTCAAAGTGAGGCATCTTGAATATGTACCAAGTGAGGCATCTCCAAGTTAACATCAAATAACGTTGGCAAGTTTCAATTTTTTCAGTTTTTTTTGTTCCTTAATGTTTCTTTGTAGTTGAACATGACTGTGTTTAACCATGAGAATGAGACCATTACAGAGTTGTTATGATGTGGAAATGAAGAATACGCTTAACCTGCAGGATATTGTATTTCTCTTGCAGATTGAGAAATAAGAATTTGGATTGAAGCCAATGAATTGCCAGGGCATTGTTTGCTGTTGCAGCATAGGGATCGTTCTGTGGGAAAGGTAGTATTTATACGAGCATGATTGCCTTTCGCAAATGTTATATTAAAAGCATTCTTTCTAATTTTTACCCCTTTTAGATTTCTTAGTTTGAGGTAAAAATGGAATTTGGAGAAAAAATGAATCTCATTTTGGGTTAAAACAAACCACAAATCACTTGATAATAACAAATTGGTAATGCTAGAGAGATCAAATTTTTAAACCCTTGGGGGGTGTATTCAATTGAGATTTTGAAAGATTTTAATTCTTTTAATGAATCTAAGAGTATTCAATAAGGATTTTAAGTGATTCGCTGAAATTCAATGTGTATTCAATCAAGATTCTAAGATAGTTTATTAAAATCCTTAGAAATCCTTGTGTATTCAATTAGAATTTTAAAGAATTTTATAACATTCCAAGTGTATTCAATTATAATTTGAATTTAAAGAATTTGGAAAAGTTGAGGAATTAGAGGGAATTAGAGAGATTTTGTAGTGTATTTTAAGCATCCACCAATCTCTCCTCTTCCCCTAAGATTTCGAGGGAATTGAATCAAAATTTTACATGAAATTTCTATAAATCAATTAAACTCCATAAAAATCTATGGATTTATAAATCCATTAAAATTTCTCAAATTCCCAATTAAATACATTCCCCTATTTGCTAACTAAGTGACATGATTATTAATGATTAGATTATTTGCTAAGTTTTTTTTTTTTTTTTTTTTTGTGTTTTGTTAAAGACACATGTCCCCATTTTCAGTCGGTGATTATTTTCTTCTAATATCAGCCTTTGGATCGTAATGAACGGTGGGATTTAATTTTGTCGCGCATCGCATATTTCTCACACGTCACGATGTTGCAAAACACTAGGACTCTCTATGTCGTCGTCCTTTTTTCTGCTTTGCATTTTAGGAATATTGAATGTGTGGCTCTGACTTGGCCACCTGTATTTCTGGACGTCTCAAACACGTTACTATGAGCAGAAGCAGCCCTTCTCAAGTTGAAGGGAATCAATGGATGTGTGAAAGTATTGCGAACTTGGTGTTTGCTATAATACTTACATATCCAATATAAGTATGATTCCGATTGTCAGTTAGTGATTTTATTAAAATTTTATGCGATATTTAATATTATAGCTTGATAACATTTTTCTTTATTTGTAATAAAAAAAGGTTTTAAATTCAAATCGTGAATTATGAGTTTGTAACCAATTTATTCGCCTCACTCCTTGGTGTGAATATAGCAAGGAATTCAAAAAGTATTAAAGAAAAAGTATTAAGAAAAAGGTGTAAATATAACAAATTTATTCTCTCCACCCTTCATTTAAACTTGTAACACTAAAGCCTCATTTGGTATTGATTTTTTTCACAAAAACTGTTTCAATTTAAAGTTAAACAGCAAAAACGTGATTGGTAAAAAAAATTATTCTACCTATTTTTAATGCAGTGGCCTCCAGACAACAGCTTTTAAATTCTAGTGGTATTTTCTTTTCACTTATAAGTGAAAATTTAACATTATGAATTAACTTCGTTCATGACTCAGTGGATGATGGAGTTCTTCCTCAAGATACTTAGTTTTCAATTCACGAAATTTCATATTAATGTTCGAAACCGTTCAAATACTTTGTAAAGATCATATCCAAACAAATTAATAAAATAAGAAATCATGTAGTCATTCAACTATATAAAAACAAACGACTAAACGTATTATAAAATGTCTATTCATTTGCTACAGCTAATTGACTAAACAACCTTACAAATTTTGTCCAACTTTATGCATGTACTACAAGTAAACCACACACATGCCTAAGGGCTAAGGCAAACAATCTTTAAAACGAATAATAAATCCGGAGTATTAGATTTTATCCAACTTTATGCATGTTGTACAAGTAAACAAATATTGTATGTTCTGAACAAATAATTCCAAGGACCAAGTAAAGAACAAATAATTCCAAGGACCAAGACTTTAAATTATTAAGTCATGAAATCAATACATTCCCACTTGGATAGTGGAAACTTTAATGCCTGTATAAAGATATGACTATGTTTTGGTCACCTGTTGTATTGCCTATGATAGCTACTTGTAGCCCCACCTTTGATTGTAGTGTGTTTGAGATGAATAGTACAAAGATTTCCACAAGTATTGAATAGTCTATTTTCAATCTTGTCCATTTATTCTTTACTATTCATCATTACGTACTATTGAAGAATTTTCTCATTTTGTGGTATTTTCTTTTGTAATTTGGTTTTCAGTCCCATGACTTGAAAATTCCCCACCCAAATATACCGTATCATAGATTGTCGATGACATTTATCAGTTTTACCAAAGAAAGAATACGAAGGAACATGAAAGAGGGGCAAAAGAAAGACATTTTGTTGCGTGTAGAAAATAAATGAATAAAGTTCAAATTTATGTGGCTGCAAGATCTATTTCTAATGGCTGATATTGTCCACATAGGTGTTATAAAAGTTTGCATGTGCATACACAGTGAAAATTAATAGCCTTATTACATGTGAAAAGACTCTGTAACAACACCACCATTCAAAATTTTGACACACTAGTAGGGGTTGGTTCAAAAATTGAAAACCGAAAAAAAAATGAACCGAATGAAACCAAACCACTCCTATGCACTCTTGATTAATTGTGTTTATGCCTCTTGATCTTGATTGTAATTGTCTTTAAGATGGGGGAATTATTGTGCTTTTGGCATTTTACTATTAATCATCATCCTACATGTGAATTTTTACACTGGGATGCTAACATGACGATAAGGTGCACAGAGGACGAAATTGCAAGCCAATTAGAACTAGGGGGCACTTGAAATCAAAAATTGAAACCGAAACACAAACCTTATCAGACTGTACTGAACGGTTTGGTTTTGCTGTTTTGAAACGATTGCGGTTTTGAAACTAAACCGCAGTGTAGGTAACAGTTTGGTTTTGGTTTTGGCTTTTGAAAACTGCACCGAAACCGAAACTGCACCTCAAATTAAATATCATGTTTAGGTTGTTTGTTAGAGTCCATACATTTAGTATGGCCTCAACCATACTAGAATGTCATCCCTTTCCACACTGTCAATTATCCCTTAATCCTCATCAATCTCTCTTTCTCTGTCTCAAAACTCATTTGAGAATTCTTGTTTTGATAATATGCAAATGAATCTCTAATCAAATAATAAGCCACAACGCTCCATTTGGGTGCTTTTTCCTGCTCACAAAGTCTATCATTTGTGCAATTAGCTAGTAGGCTAAGCTAGTTGATTATATATCATTCTCACATACCATTTCTTGCTGTGTACATGAGAGAGTGGGGAGAGCAGTAAAGAAAAGAATTCTCATGTGGGTTGGTTAATTATATGTATTGTGCGGAAAACGAGGCCGTCTTATACGTAGATAGGTGTAAATTTTAAATTGTACATTTTTTTCTAAAAAACTGAAGCGAAACCGTTTGAAACCGCACCGAACTGAACCAAACAGTTTTGTTTCATTTTAGTTTTGACTTCAAAACCACACCAAACCGCACCGTAAAAAGTTTCGATTTCGGTTGTGGTTTCACTCAAAGTCGCACCGAACCAAACCGTGTCCTGTAGAACCCAAATTCGACTGAAATAATTACGCAAGTCTACTTCACTTTTGTGCCGTGTTTGAGATGAAATGACACCCAGATTTGGCTAAGATGACTAAGAACCCAAAGAAATTTGCCATCCTATAAAAACGATATGATTGTTACGCTAATGGTGCAAATACAAGTCCACCATACCTTGTAGCAGATATTTTTGCTCCACATTTTTTTTTCCCTTTAAATTTGCAAAGGCATTTTCTTGTCTATATAAATCTGATGCAAGCTTGTATTTTGAGATGTACACTACTTGCACGTGCATGCTTTAGTTGTGCTCCAGCTTAGGCATTGAGTACTCTCTAAAACTAGTGTCACAAAATCTGGATGACCAAGATATATATGGTCATTCATTATTGATTTGATATTAACTACAGAGAAAAAATGGATCTCATTTTAGGTTAACGCAAACCACAAATCATCTCACAATAACAAACGGATACTGTTAGGAAGATCAAATTTTTAAATCAAATTTACCAACCAAATCACATGATTGTTAATTATTAGTCAAGTGTTGATTAACATGTATTTCCTATTGGGGACATGTCATTTGGTTTGCAAATTGGTTAAAAATTGAGTAATGTTACACTTACCACCTACTTGTACTATCTCTCTAATAGAGGTAAGACCCGTCTACACATATGAGTTGCATATCTATTAGAGAGATAGTACAAATAATGATACAACTAGATGGTAAAAGTAGCATTTTTGTTAAAAATTTGGTCTCCCTAGCATTATCCATAACAAAAACAAATGAGAATTTTATTTGAACTCATATAACCTTTTTTTACACCCAACTTACTCTCTACGCATATATCGTACCGATTTTTAACGCAGTCGCCTCTAGACAACAGCTTTTAAAAGCAACTTGTAGGTTACTTTTAAAAGTATAATCCGTATTTAACGGAAACAAAAGCAGTGAAAACATGTCAAATACAAGTATGCAAATAATAGTGTAACATATCAAAGGACGGAGAATGCTTTGATGCATCTTTTTAGGAAAATGCTTTGATGCTTTGGATTGCAGCACATACTAAGAAGGGTGGTGGACCATCCAATTTGCTTGCTGCAGAGACAATTGTAAGTAATACATTAATCATTTATTTCTTCTTGTTTGTTGATATAACAATGGCTGATCAGGTCTTAACTTTGATGTGCAACATTAGGAAAATATTATGCAACATGAAAATGGATCATCGTCTATCTGGTTTTCGAAGTGACGCTCTTTCCAAAGTTTTTGGTCGTGCAAGAGGAGTTGGAGGTGGTGTTCCTCCTACAAAGCTTGAAGTATTTTCACAACAGAAATGGTGTAATCACCAAAGGGATGAAAAGGTGCACAATTTGACTAATAGGTCTGAGCATTGACGGAATTGGTGCATCTTTTTATGAAAAATAAGGTTAGTAATTTAATAACATTGGGATCATCTTGAATATTTGCGAAATTAGTTTTAGTTGACATCAAATAACAGGGTAATGATGTACCAAGTGAGGCATCTCCAAGTTAACATCAAATAACGTTGGCAAGTTTCAATTTCTTCAGTTTTTTTTGTTCCTTAATGTTTCTTTGTAGTTGAACATGACTGTGTTTAACCATGAGAATGAGACCATTACAGAGTTGTTATGATTTGGAGAAAAAATGAATCCCATTTTGGGTTAACACAAACCACAAATCACTTGATAATAACAAATTGGTAATGCTAGGAAGATCAAATTTTTAAACTAAATTTGCTAACCAAATGACATGATTGTTAATGATTAGATTATTAGTTAAGTATTGATTAACGTGTTTATTTTCAACTGGTGATATGTTATTTAATTTAAAATTTTATTCTCTCTATTATTATTCATAACAAAAACAAATTTATGGGTTTTATTTTTTGTGTGTGTTTTGTTAGAGACACATGTCCTCATATCCAGTCGGTGATTATTTTCTTCTAATATCAGCATTTGGATTGTAACGAACGGTGGAATTTAACTTTATCGCGCAGCGCATATTTTCTCACACGTCTCGATCTAGCAAAATACTAGGACTCTCTAGGTCGTCGTCCTTTTTTCTGCTTTGCATTTTAGGAATATTGAATGTGTGGCTCCGACTTGGCCACCTGTATTTCTGGACGTCTCAAACACGTTACTATGAGCAGAAGCAGCCCTTCTCAAGTTGAATTTATTAAAATTTTATGCGATATTTAATATTATAGTTTGATAACATTTTTCTTTATTTTTAATAAAAAAAAGTTTTAGTTTCAAATAGTAAATTATGAGTTTGTAATCAATTTATTCACCTCACTCCTTTATGTGAATATAGCAAGGAATTCAAAAAGTACTAAAGAAAAAGTATTAAGAAAAAGGTGTATATAACAAATTTATTCTCTCCACCCTTCGTGTAAACTTGTAACACTAAGGCCTCATTTGGTATTGATTTTTTCACAAAAACTGTTTCAATTTAAAGTTAAACAGCAAAAACGTGATTGGTAAAAAAAAAAAAAAATATTCTACCTATTTTTAACGCAGTGGCCTCCAGATAGCAGCTTTTAAAATTCTAGTAGTATTTTCTTTTCACTTATAAGTGAAGATTTAACATTATGAATTAACTTCGTTCATGACTCAGTGGATGAGGAAGTTCTTCCTCAAGATACTTAGTTCTCAATTCACGAAATTTCTTATTAATGATCAAAACCGTTCAAATACTTTGTAAAGATCATATCCAACCAAATTAATAAAATAAGAAATCATGTAGTCATTCAATTATATAAAAACAAACGACTAAAAGTATTACAAAATGTCTATTCATTTGCTACAGCTGATTGACTAAACGACCCTACAAATTTTGTCCAACTTTATGCATGTACTACAAGTAAATCGCACACATGCCAAGGGTTAAGGCAAACAACATTTAAAACGAATAATAAATCCAGAGTATTAGATTTTATCCAACTTTATGCATGCAGTACAAGTCAACAAATATTGTATGTTCTGAACAAATAATTCCAAGGACCAAGACTTTAAATTATTAAGTCATGAAATCAATACATTCCCACTTGGATAGTGGAAACTTTAATGCATGTATAAAGATATGGTTATATTTTGGTCACCTGTTATATTGCCTCTGATACCTACTTGTAGCCCCACCTTTGATTGTAGCGTGTTTGAGATGAATAGTACAAAGATTTCCACAAGTATTGAATAGTCTATTTTCAATCTTGTCCATTTATTCTTTACTATTCATCATTACGTACTATTGAAGAATTTTCTCATTTTGTGGTATTCTCTTTTATAATTTGGTTTTCAGTCCCATGACTTAAAAATTCCCCACCCATACCGTGTCATAGATTGTTGGTGACATTTATCAGTTTTACCAAAGAAAGAATGTGAAGGAACATGAGAAAGGGGCAAAAGAAAGACATTTCGTTGCACGTAGAAAATAAATGAATAAAGTTCAAATTTATGTGGCTGCAAGATCTGTTTCTAATGGCTGATATTGTCCACATAGGTGTTATAAAAGTTTGCCTATGCATACATAGGTAAAGTTAATAGCCTTACTACATGTGAAAAGACTATGTGACAACACCACCATTCAAAATTTTGACACACTTATAGGGGTGGGTTCAAAAATCGGAAACCGAAAAAAAAACGAACCAAATAAAAATGAACCCACTCCTACCCACTTGCACGGTTGAACAAAAAAAACTCGACATATTGACTTTTCAAAACTAGACTTAACAGGGGGAAAGGCAATGCACTCTTGATTAATTGTATTTCTGCCTCTTGATCTTGATTGTAATTGTCTTTAAGATGGGGGAATTATTGTGCTTTTGGCATTTTACTATTAATCATCATCCTACATGTGAATTTTTACACTAGGATGCTAACATGACGATGAGGTGCACAGAGGACGAAATTGCAAGCCAATTAGAACTAGGGGGCACTTGAAACCGAAAATCAAAACCGAAACACAAACCAAATCAGACAGTACTGAACGGTTTAGTTTTGCAGTTTTGAAACGGTTACGGTTTTGAAACTGAACCGCAGTGTAGGTAACGGTTTGGTTTTGGTTTTGGCTTTTGAAAACTGCACCGAAACCGAAATTGCACCTCAAATTAAATATCATGTTTAGGCTGTTTGTTAGAGTCCATACATCTAGTATAGCCTTAACCATACTAGAATGTCATCCCTTTCCACACTGTCAAATTATCCCTTAATCCTCATCAATCTCTCTTTCTCTGTCTCAAAACTCATTTGAGAATTCTTGTTGTGATAAAATGCAAATGAATCTCTGATCAAATAATAAGCCACAACACTCCATTTGGGTGCTTTTTCCTGCTCACAAAGTCTATCATTTGTGCAATTAGTTAGTAGGCTAAGCTAGTTGATTATATATCATTCTCACATACCATTTATTGTTGTGATCAAATGTACATGAGAGAGTGGGGAGAGCAGTAAAGAAAAGAATTCTCATGTGGGTTGGTTAATTATATGTGTTGTGTGGAAAATGAGGCCATCTTATGCGTAGATAGATGCAAATTTTAAATTGTACATTTTTTTCCTAAAAAAATGAACCAAAACCGTTTAAAACCGCACCGAACTGAACCAAACAGTTTGGTTTCATTTTAGTTTTGACTTCAAAACCACACCAAACCGCATCGTAAAAAGTTTTGATTTCGGTTGCGGGTTCACTCAAAGCCGCACTGAACCAGACCGTGTCTTGTAGAACCCAAATTTGACTGAAATAATTACGCAAGTCTACTTCTCTTTTGTGCTGTGTTTGATACGAAATGACACCCAAATTTGGCTAAGATGAGTAAGAACCCAAAGAAATTCGCCATCCTATAAAAACAATATGATTGCGACGCTAATGGTGCAAATACAAGTCCACCATACCTTGTAGCAGATATTTTTGCTCCTCATTTTTTTTTTCTATTTAAATTTGCAAAGGCATTTTCTTGTCTATATAAATCTGATGCAAGCTTGTATTTTGAGATGTAAACTACTTGCACGTGCATGCTTTAGTTGTGCTCCAGCTTAGGCATTGAGTACTCTTTGAAACTAGTGTCACAAACCACAAATTACCTCACAATAACAAACGGATACTGTTAAGGAGATCAAATTTTTAAATCAAATTTACCAACCAAATGACATGATTGTTAATTATTAGTTAAGTGTTAATTAACATGTATTTTCTATTGGGGACATGTCATTTAATTTGTAAATTTGGTTAAAATTGAGTAATGTTACACTTACCACCTACTTGTACCATCTCTCTAATAGAGGTAAGGCCCGTCAACGCATATGAGTTTCATATCTATTAAAGAAATAGTACAAATGATAGTACAACTACATGGTAAAAGTAGCATTTTTGTTAAAAATTTGGTTTCCCGAGCATTATCCATAACAAAAACAAATGAGAATTTTATTTGAACTTATATAACCTTTTTTTACACCCAACTTACTCTCTACACATATATCATACCTATTTTTAACGCAATCGCCTCTAGAGAACAACTTTTAAAAGCAACTTGTAGGTTACTTTTAAAATTTACTTTTTATAAAAAAGCAAAGCTAAGCGTTTAATGAATATTTTTAAAGGAAAACTAATGAAAATGACTTGAAAACTTTGAGTTTTAACGATAAGGACAAAATAAAGGGTAAAGTGAATAGTACCAGGTTTGACTTTTTAGTGTAAAAATGTGGTTTTTCATTAAAGTGAACAGTACCGCGGGTTTTTCGTTAAAACTCCTTATTTTTAATTCTTATAATACCCTCCACAATTGTCGCTACCATCACCGCCACTACCCCCACCACTGCTGTTGTTGCCACCACCCCCACAACTATGCCTATGTTTGTCATTATATACAATAGTATCATTTTTCCATTAAATTTACCAAATACTTTTACACTCATTTTCATACTAGCACGACTAAATATACAATTTATTAAATGTTCAACTATTTTATTTTACCGCTAATTATTCTTGAAATACATTATAAGCAATTTGAAAAAAAAAAGACACAACAATCACAAACGGACCCTAAAGCCTTCTAAACGCGTGGAAAATGTGTGAAAATGGTTTTCCAAATATCTAAAAAGTCATGGGAGTTTAAAGTGAATGGAAATTGCTCAAAAGTAAATAGGGTTATCCTATTGCCATGAAAAAAAATTTAGAATACCAAAAACATTTCAGGTAATTCCCTACAAAAAAGAAAATCAGTAATCCTTTGATAAAACCCCACCACATCCGATGCCAGCCTACCATCTCTGCGATCCCCATCAACATCCCGGACATGGATCCCTTCCGGATCCATGTGTCCTAATCCATCAAATCCAATCATCCGAACCATTAAAATTTGATCCAACGGTTAAAATTATTGTAACTTTTAAAGTTGACTCCTGTTTGTAGCCGTTTGATCAAATTTCAATGGCATGGATGATTGAACTTGGTGGATTAGGACACATGGATCCAGAGGGGTTCCATGTCCCAACATCCCAGTTAATTCCTTACAAATAAAAAAATAAAAAACATCTCGATTAATTACTTGCACCACTTACCTCGGTAACCTAGAAAAAGTTAAAAGACACACATAGGATGTGAAGAAGTTCAACTTTTCAAAGTCAGGTCAATAATTACACTACGAAATACGAATTGGGTGGGTACGAAGATTTAACATTATGGATTAACTTCGTACATGACTCAATGATGATGGGAGTTCTTTCTCAACATAGTTTTTAATTTATGAAATTTCGTGTTTATAACTGAAATCGGTCATATTTTAAAATATGTTGTAAGGATCATATTTAAAAAAAATTAATAAAATATGAAATCACATTTAGACATTCAACTATATATAAACAAATGGGTAAACGCATTTATTTGCCACAACTAATTGACTAAATGACCTTATAGATTTTGTCCAACTTCATGCATGCACTACAAGAAAATCACACAGATGCCAAAGGGCTAAGGCAAATAACAATAAAACGAATAATAAATCTTGGGTATATAGATTTTATCCAACTTTATGCATGCAGTACAAGTCAACAAATATTTGTATTTGCTCAACTAAAAATTCCAAGGACCAAGACTTAAAATTACTAAGTCATGAAATCAATACATTTCCACTTGAATTGTGAAAATTTTAATTCCTTTGTAAAAACTTTAATTTTTGTATAAACATGTGGCTATGTTTTGGTCACTAGTTGAATCGTCTCTGATAATTAGTCGTAGGCCGACCTTTCTTTGTAGCTTTGGAGAAGGTGGTGGTAGAATGGATCTGGGAGCTTTTGAAAGTGGCGCCCCAGTCGGCCAGATTGAAAGTGGCCCTCGGTGATGGGCTCGGATTCGACTGACCAATTCATTTCGGCCCTTGGATTCACATCCTATGGTTAGTAATTAATTTGCTTTTTAATGGGTTTTTCTCTCTCTTCGATGTCTTGAGGTCCTGGGAAACGATAGGGGTTAAGAAGAATAAATCTTTTGACCAAAAACAAAAGAGGGAAG
The DNA here is from genome assembly GCF_963583255.1 of Pyrus communis. Taxonomy (NCBI): domain Eukaryota; kingdom Viridiplantae; phylum Streptophyta; class Magnoliopsida; order Rosales; family Rosaceae; genus Pyrus; species Pyrus communis. The sequence goes on from NC_084818.1 coordinate 12,311,248, forward strand.
AAAAAACCCTATTAAAAACAAAATTAATTATTAAGCGTAGGGCCCATACTGAGTTTTTTAATTTTTTTAATATTCACGTGAAGCCTGTATTAACACGTAGTCCCTAATTAATGTCCATATAAACGCTACGTTACTAGTCAACGGCTAATTTAACATTAACTTTAAATCAACAAGTATTGTAGATAAATGCTAAGGACACTTGCCTTCATCCACAGTAGGCTCACAATAGCACATGGAAACATTGAAATTAAGAAGCAACAGATTTGTTGGAGAGTTGCCTTCATCCTTCAAAAATTGCATCCGTCACTATCCACTAATTTGTAATTCAAGAATTGCACAAATTAAGAAGCAATTGTACCTAAACGTGATTTTATTTTATTTTTTTCTTCTGAAATTTAGCAATATGCATGCATCTCTTTGTAAAGTCGTCCTTATTAATTTGGTTGTCTTCTTCAAAACTTAATTACGCGTGCTTGTTTATTTTTATCTTAACTAGAGGAGCTTTCGTGAGCCATTATCTGTACAAGTTTTCAAGTATTGGGCTGTCATATAAATAACTTTACTACTAAATCTCCTTGGCAGATGATTTGTTAGTGTTAATTGTTTGTAAGAAGTTCGATGCTACATTTACCTTATCAATTAATTGTTTGTAAGAAGTTCGATGCTACATTTACTTTATCAAGACCTTTCTGCAGTATATGTTTTGAATCATGATATTTACTAAAAAAATTTAGTTAATTCTGAATTGCATATGATTGTTTTGGTCGTTGTAGATTTTAGTTCAAATGATTGGTTGCACTCCTATGCAAAATCCTGTCAAATTTACTAAGTGTTAACTCTTTATTTGTTTATTTTAATCCAAGTAGTAATTTATGGAAAGGGATCCTTCCACCAATTCCAGGGATCCGGACCATTGAAATTTAATCTAATGTCTCAAATTCCCAAATTTGGTGGATTAGGAGAAAGGGATCCGGAAAAGATCCCTTTCCATAATTTATATCTATGTCTAACAACGATGCCACAACCTTTAACAAACTAATTATTATTTATTTCATCAGAAATAATACATCGACAATCCTTTATGCTTTTTGTACACAAATTACAGAAAAAGAATTAAGATATATAGAGGTTGTTGTGAAGGGTGAAGAGGAAGTGAGGGGAGAACAATTTAAGAGAAAAATAATATAAAAAGATAAGATGTGGGGCCTCGGCTTTTTGTGTAAGTGAAAGGTGAGAGAAGGGGATGGATGAGAGAGACAGAGAGAAATAGACGAGGCACAGGTGAACAGAGGGGATGGGTGAAAAAGAAAAGAGGGGGTGAAGACTGAAGAGGAAAAGGGGAGAGAGAGAAGAAAGAGAAGAAAACTAATTTGTGCTTTTGTTAATATTTTTGGTCTTAATTATAGAATAGAATTATTAAATTACTTTTAGTTAAGATTCAAAATTTTGAAACTCTTTTATTATCACCACAACGACTAATCTTATATGACCATCACCATTACCACCACCACAATCGTCACTACTACAGCTACCACCATTGCTACCTATACACCCCCCAACCACCACACCCTATTATTGTCACAACCATCAAATCCCCCCAACAATTGCCGCTGTCATCACCACCACTACTACCACCATTACTGTTGTTGCCACCACCCTCACAACTATGCCTATGTTTGTCATTATATAAATAGTATCATTTTTTCATTGAATTAACTTCCTCGAGATACTTAGTTTTCAATTCAAGAATTTTCGTGTTTATGATCGAAACTGTTCATATTATAAAATACTTTGTAAAGATCATATCTAAAAAAAATTAATAAAATATAAAATCATTAAGTCATTCAACTATATAAAAAAATGAGTAAAATCATTATGAACTGTCTATTTATTTGTCACATCTGATTAACTAAACGACTTTATAGATTTTGTCCAACTTTATGCATGCACTACAAGTAAATCACACACATGCCAAAGGGATAAAGCAACCAACATATACAACGAATAATAAATCCCGAGTATGTAGATTTTATCCAACTTTATGCATGGACTACAAGTCAACAAATATTTGTATTTGTTCAACAAATATTTGTATTTGCTCAACTAATAATTCCAAGGACCAAGACTTAAAATTACTAAGTCATGAAGTCAATACATTCCCACTTGAATTATGGAAACTTTAATTTATGTATAAAGATGTGACTATGTGTTGATCACTTGTTAAATTACCTCTGACAATTACTTGTTAGCCTACCTTTTTTTGTAGTGTGTTTAAGATGAAATGGCAAATGCATTGAAAAAAGTGGTGGTAGGTCGTATCTGGGAACTTAATGGCGCCCCAGTCGGCTCAGATTGAAAGTGGTCCTCGGGGACGGATTCGGATCCAACTGCCCAATTCATTTTGGGCCTTGGATTCACATCCTACGGGCAGTAATTAATTTGCTTTTTAATGGGTTTCTCCTTCTCTCTCCAATGTCCTGGGAAAAGATAGGAGTTTTTTGTTTTTTTTTTTTTTGAAAGAAGGGAAAAGTCAGAAAAGATAGGAGTTGAGAAGAATAAGCCTTTCTGATCAAAAACAAAAGAGAGAATAAAAAACCCATTAAAAACAAAACTACACTTGCAGCTTTCCTTTTGCTCCAAAATCAAAATCCTAAAGAAACTCTTTCGTGCTTCAATTGTCTCTTGCTTTATTTAGTTGAATTAAGATGGAGGGTGACAGAATCAGAATCAGGTGCTTGAACAAACTCTTTCGTGCTTTAATTGTGGTGTTCACTTTACTGCAATGTGCTGTCAACCCTTCCCTTTCCCTTGGATTCAAAAATATTTCTTCAGAAGGAGTGGTGAGGTGCTTTGAGAGGGAAAGAGAAGCACTCCTTGCTTTCAAACACGGCCTCGTGGATCACTACCATCTCCTCTCTTCGTGGGGAAGAGAAGAACACAAGCAGGATTGTTGCAAATGGGTCGGCGTCCACTGCAGCAACCGAACCAACCATGTTACTCAACTTCATCTTGGGTGGTATTCTTTGAATGAAACTTACTCACATCAACAGAAAGGAGACACGCGGTACATCGATTATTTTTTGCAAGGTAAGATGATGAGTCCCAAACTACTTGAATTGCAGCATTTGAAATATTTGGACCTTTATGGAGTCAACTTCAATGGGACCCGACTTCCATATTTCATTGGTTCTCTTTCCAATTTAAGACACCTCGATCTCTCTTATGCTTCTTTTGGTGGTCGATTTCCAAGTCAAGTTGGAAACCTTACCCACTTGCAATATCTTGATCTCGGTGGGAATGACTTTAACAGTGCAGAAAATCTGAATTCGTGGCTCCCTCTTCTTTCTTCTTTAACATATTTGGATCTGAGTAGCACCAATATCAGTAATGTTCATGACTGGCTGGAAACAGTTAGTAAGCTCCCTAAACTTACAAACTTGATGTTACGGGGGTGTGGTCTTCCTTCTCCTGTAATCCATTCCAGTACTCTTTTTAACATAAATTCTTCAAAATCTCTTGCTCATGTTGACCTCTCTGACAACCAATGCACTTCTCCTTCAATATATTTATGGTTGTCTAACTACAATGCCAGCCTTGTCCATCTTGACCTCCGTAACAGCAGTTTAACTGGTTTAATTCCCAGTGTCGTTGAAAACTTGACCTCTCTTGTCGATCTAGATCTCTCTTGGAACAAATTTGACGCGGTGAATCCGCATTCTTTTTCCAGCTTATGCAGTTTACAAACACTGTACCTAGCCAATACTAGTCTGAGTGGACAGTTTTCCAAGTTTGTTCAAATGTTGTCTACGTGTGTTCAAAACTCATTAGAGTCTCTGTACCTCTATAACAATCATCTTTCTGGATCAATTCCTGATCTCACAAACTTTTCATCGTTGAAAGTATTATATCTCATTCGAAATCAATTGAGTGGAACAATACCTGAAAGCATTGGGCAACTGTCTAATCTAGAGGATATGGCGTTGGGTATGAATGCTCTGGAAGGTGTGGTTTCGGAAAGCCACTTCTCGAATCTCTCTAGATTAACATCTTTGCATTTGTCCTCCAACTTGCTAGTTTTAAGCTTCAGTTCTAATTGGGTTCCTCCATTTAAACTGAGTTATATATATTTGGGGTCTTGCAAAATGGGTCCGTATTTTCCAAAATGGCTTCAAACTCAGAATGAGTATTCATACCTTGATATTTCTGATGCTGGAATTGTGGATATCCTTCCAAGCTGGTTTTGGGGTACGACTCGTGACGTGTCATTTATCAGTCTTTCCAATAACCAAATTGGAGAAATGTTTGCAAATTCGACAATGAATTTTACGTATTACCCTGAAATACATTTGAGTTCGAACCAAATCGAAGGTCCAATTCCCTCAACTCTATCGCATGCGTCATATTTGGATCTCTCTAATAATAACATTTCAGGGTCAATTTCTATCTTGTGTGAAGCATACAGGAGTTTAATGTTTCTTAATCTCTCAAGCAACAATCTCTCTGGAGAGCTTCCAGAATGCTTGACACATTTTGACTATCTAGTCATGCTTGATTTGAGCTACAATGCTTTTTCGGGGAAAATTCCATCCACAGTAGGCTCACTATATCAAATGCAAACATTGAAATTAAGAAGCAACAGATTTATTGGAGAGTTACCTTCATCCTTCAAGAATTGCACCAGCTTAAAAGTTATTGATGTTGGATACAATGAGTTATCAGGACCCATACCAAAATGGTTAGGGGTTAGCCTTCAGAAATTGGTTGTCCTGATGCTTTCCTCTAATAACTTCAACGGAAGCATGCCATCTGAACTATGCCATCTAACAAACATTCAGAACTTGGATGTGTCTGCGAATAACATCTCTGGTACAATACCAAAATGCCTCAGCAATTTTACTGTTTTGGCACAGAAGGGAAACTCATCTCCGACCCTTCATCATTCGTACCGAAGAGAGGATACTTCATATATGGTTGGTTATATGGATGATGCAACATTCGTATGGAAAGGGAGAATGCACTCGTACAAAAAAACTTTGGGACTTGTGAAGAGAATTGATTTCTCGAGAAATAGGTTAACGGGGCAGATACCAATTGAAATCACGTATCTTGTTGGGTTAATTTCTTTAAACCTATCAAGAAACGGATTGACAGGTGAGTTACCTGCAAAGATTGGAAAGTTGCAAGAATTGGAGATCCTTGATTTGTCAAGAAACCACATGGATGGCAGAATTCCAACAAGCCTTGCTCGGATAGATCGTCTTAGTGTCTTGGACTTGTCATACAACAATTTTATTGGCAAAATTCCAACAGGCACTCAGCTCCAAAGTTTTGATCCCTCTAATTATGCTGGAAATCCTCAACTGTGCGGACCTCCACTTCAAAATATGTGTGATGATCAACAGGAAACCGTGATCTCAAGCAATGAAGAAGAAAAGGATGAGCTGATAACATGGGGATTTTACGTCAGCATGGCGCTTGGTTTTATTGTTGGATTTTGGGGAGTTTGTGGCAGTCTAATTTTCATCAGGCAATGGAGATACTCGTACATCAGGTTCTTGAATGTCTTGAATGATTGGCTTTATGTGAGGGTGATTTCGATCAAGCGGCACTTCAATTAAGCAATGGTACGTAAATGTGATTTTACTTCTTTCTTAAATTAGCGATATGCATGCATCTATTTGTAGAGTTTTTCTAATTGATTTGGTTGTCTTCTTCAGAACTTAATTACGTGTGCTTGTTTATTTTTATTTTCAGCGTCTTCTGAGATAGCACAAAAGGGCTCACTTCACTAGAAGAGCTTCATGGGCCTTATCTGTTTTAAGTTTTCAAGTATTGAGTTGTCACAATAAAGAACTTTACTACTAAATCCCTTCGGCAGATGTTTTGTTAATGTTAGTTGTTTGTAAGATGTTTATGTTTATGTTTATGTTTATGTTTACTTTATCAAGACCATTCTGCAGATTATGTTTAGAATCATGATATTTACCAAAGAAAGTGAGTTAATTATGGACTGCATATGATTGTTTTGTTCGTCGCAAATTTTAGTTCGAAGGGTTAACTTTTTATTTTTTATTTGTATCCAAGTAGTAATTTATATCTGTGTCTAACAACAATCAAACGACGTTAATTATTATTATTATTATTATTATTATTATTTATTTATTTATTTATTTATTTATTTATCCAAGTAGGAATCCTATATGCTTTCTGGACACAAATTATAAAGCTTCTGAACGATTTCCTCCCTACCACTGTTTTTAACAACTTTCTATTTTTTCTTTCCATTTTGTCGAAGGAATTCATATACGCGAATTGACACACAAGAAATCAAATCAAATGATGAAGCTTTGGCTCCAGTGGTTTTAAACCTTATGATCGATCGACGCCTATATATGCTGAGAGCCAAACCGAAAGAAGTGGAAAACTGGGCACCTGGTCGACCGGACTAGATTTTCACTTTTGTCCAACTTCTTTACTCCTTTTGGATTCAAGCGTAGTACCCTCCTTAAGTGCTGCTTGAGCTTCAATGTCCACTCCAAGGCCCGAAAGGGCAACAACCTGAAGATAACATGAAATGTGCCAAAGTGGGGAAACTACTTGTGCTTGCATTGCATCGTTTATAGCTTCCTGAGGCTTGTCACTCATGAGATAAGACAAACTACGCCCGGTTGGAGAAACCATCATTCCAACATCAATGAACTGCAAGCAAAATAACACTGTCAGCAACGATAACAAATGCAGAGAAAGCAGCAATTCAGGATATAATAATTTTTTTTCTTTCAGTTTTGTTCTTTTTTATTGGTCATGCAAGTTGAGTTACCAGGTTTAGATGCTCTTAATGTACCTTAAACTACCAATTTCGTTTGAACTACCAATTTTGTTTCTCCCTATCAAGAATTAGAAGATAAGATGTAACGCCAAACAAACTTCGTACGAAGCTGTGTGTAGTAATTTATTTTAACAGGTCAGATAAAGAACATCCTATTGAAGGTAAACTTCGGATATCGGTATGAACATGAAGGCAACTCTTATCAAACCTGTACTCAGAACTTCCCACGAGTATCATAATAAGAACTTAACCTGTGAATAACACTCAATTGTGGTTCTGAAGTCCTTGAGCTTAAAAGCAGAATCCCCTTTTTCTTTGAGTCTAATGATTCCTGCATTTGGTCAGTCCACATTTGGAACGAGAGCTGCAGTGGAACGTAAGAGAGAAAATGTCAGTAACACAACCAAACTATTGAGAAAGCTAAATATGTATACAACACAACTTATTAGATTTTTCTCCATTAATTAAACGAATATAGAACCTCATTTCTCATTCCATCATCTGTATAGCGGATACTCTCTAGGATCTCATGTATAGCAGTCAAATCCCTTCTTGTGCAGGCTTTGCCGAGTGGTGAAAGAGAAGACCAGGAGGTACCATGTGGGATTTCCATCAAAACAGAAGGAGGAACCTGCAGAGGTAAGCAAAAAGAACTTAAAGGAAGTCCAGGATACAGCTACCAGCATCATGTTAAGCATCTATGTATTATTAAACTACTACGATGCTGCAGATCCGAGTGCTTCTAATTGGCACCCAACAAGTACGGTATCACTGAAAACCCTTGTAATTAACCAACCTCAATTTCGGGCCATAAGAGAGTATCATTCACCATGAAAGGCACTAAAAAAAAGTGTAACTCTCTCAAGTACTTACTAATAACAAATGAGAGTCATATCCCTTTCCCAATTTTTCAAATATTTCCGCTTGGTACAAAGGTTCAGTATTAACAAATTACGAATCGGTAGATACAACGAGCTTACACAATTAGATCACATTGAGTTTGGTGAAAAGAAGATAACATATGAATATGTTGATTACAAGACTGCCCCAAAATATAGATCTAGAAACAATTGTGTGAAGATTTTAAACACTCAAACTATGCTCCCCGGGTAAAGTTGGGAATAGAATGCTTAATTAGAGAAACAGAGGAGAAAGAACTAACCTCAGTTTCTTTCTGAAAAGGAGTCAAAGAAGCAACTAATCACTTTGAATTTGGTCGCTCTCGGGGTTCAGATTGTAAACATTGTGAAGCCAAGCGTGCCAACTCAGTACCATTATCATTAGAAAGCTGTCCTTCCAAGCAAGAATCTGTCAGCATCTGAAGATATCTGTCTCGAATCAGGTCTAGGGCCTCGTACAAAATGATCAACCACCAGATGAATAAATTTACTTATTTGTGTTTACATATCCTAAGAAGGATAAATACTCACGCAAAGTTCATAACAATTGAAAGTAAACTATATTTTATCGTAGGCAAAAGAGTAACCATTAGATCTTTACAAGAGTTTCCCTAATTTCTCTTTTCCTACAAATGATTTTTTCTTTATTTTTGTTCAGTTCACCACTGGAACAATCACTTAAATGGCTAGAGGGGATACGCTTTCTGCTGAGAAGATCAATCAAGAGAGTCCAAACCTATATATTGCACTTTCTGGTGTCACTCTCCCTGCAAGACAAGGGATCTGCAGTGTATAATAATAGCTGAACTGCATACTTAAAGGATGTTTGTCAAGTAAATCATAATAAACGCCGCTTTTTTCCAAGATCTACCTACCAGTCCTAATATATTCAGGAGGAGTAAATGCCAGATTTGTACTATCACTCTTCCCATCCCTACTATTTTTCATCAGGCAAAGGTGGATATTCTGGGATTGCCATCCTGAAAATTTATAATAAATAAAATAAATGAATGCAATCAGAATATACTAGGAAAGGATATCACACAGATGGAGTCAAAATACATCGTTTGTAATAAATAAAATAAATGAATACAATCAGAATATAATAGGAAAGGATATCAAACAGTGGGGAAACTACTTGTGCTTGCATTGCATTGTTTATAGCTTCCTGAGGCTTGTCACTCATGAGATAAGACAAACTACGCCGGGCAAAAATTGTTGGAGAAACCATTGTTCCACAAACTACGCCGGGCAAAAATTGTTGGAGAAACCATTGTTCCAAAATCAATGAACTGCAAGTGAAAGAGAACTGTCAGCAACGATAAAGCAGAGAAAGCAGCAATTAAGGATTTACTATTTTTTTTTCTTTTAGTTTTGTTCTTTTTATTGATCATGCAAATACTCTAAGATACCTTAAACTACCAATTTCCTTTCTTCAAATCTTCCTATCATGAATTAGAAGATAAAATGTAACGATCGTATTCTGACTGGAAATCTTACTCCAAACAAAATTTCGTATGAAGCTGTGTTTAGTAATTTATTTTAACTGGTTAGATAAAGAACATCATATTGAAGGCCAAATTCGGATATCGGTAGAACAGGAAAGCAACTCTTATCAAACCTCTACTCAGAATTTCCCTCAAGTATCATAATAAGAACCTAACCTGTGAATAACACTCAATTGTGGTTTGAAGTCCTTGTACTTAAAAGCAGAATCCCCCCTTTTCTTTGAATCTAATGATTCCAGCATTTGGTTAGTGCATATTTGGAACGAGAGTTGCAGTGGAGCGTAACTATTGAGAAGGCTAAATATATACAACACAACTTATTAGATATTTCTCTATTTATTAAACAAAAATAGGACCTCATTTGTCATTCCATTGTCTTTATAGCCGATATTCTCTAGTATATCATGTATAGCAGTCAAATCCCTTCTTGAGCAGGCTTCACCGAGTGGTGAAGGAGAACACCAGGAGGTACTATGTGGGATACCCATGTTTAGCATCTATATATGATTAAAGTACTACGATCACTGAAAACCCTTGTCGTTAACTACCCTGAATTTTGGGGCATAAGAGATTGACATTTCATAGAGTATCATTTGTTAGAACTTATATGCGAGAAGTGAATCAAAACACCTAATCAAGACATGAAATAACATTACCATAAGGAGATATAATGTAATGAAACTTATACATGTTGATCAATGTATAATATAAGGTGAGAAAACTAGGAGTTTTGTACAAAATGATGTAGAGAACGGTTATGAGGAGTTGGAAAACTGAAGGTAACTGCAACCATGATAGGAGGGGCAATTACAACCTTATAACTAGGGTTTCGATCCCCTTTCTCGGGTGTGGCATGGTTCTCTTAATGCTAGTGCTATGGAAACCCTTTATTAAGGAAATTGATGAGAACCAGGAAGTCTGCTATACTAAATGATTATTAGTGTTATCTACAAGAAGTTGAGTATGATCTTGGTGATGAAGATGATCCAATGACTTATAAACTGGCCATGGAGAGTTCTAAGAGTGATTTATGGAAAGCTCCAATTTAGAAGAACTTGCTTCCATGGCAAGTAATCATGTTTGGACTTTGGTTGATGGTTCAGACACCAAGAAGGCAATATGTTGCAAATGGGTATTTAAAACCAAGAGGGATGCTCATGGCAGGATTGAAAGGCTTAAAGCCCAACTTGTAGCTAAAGGGTTTACACAAAATGAAGGCTTGGATTACACAAAAACGTTTTCTCCAGTTTCTACCAAAGACTTTTAGGGTTATTATGGCACTCACAGCTCATTTTAACTTGGAACTTCACCAAATGGATGTTAAAATTGCCTTTCTTAATGGTAGCCTTGACCAGGACGTTTATATGGTACAACCTCTAGGATTTGTTGAAAGGGGGAAAGAGCATCTGGTGTGCAAGCCAAATAAGTCTATTTATGGTTTAAAACAGGCTTCGAGGCAGTGGTATAAACGTGTTGATCAAGTTGTGCAGTCCTTTGGTTTTGTGGAAAACAAAATTGATAATTGTATCTACATGAAGCAACACAAATCTCAATTCATTTTCATGGTTTTATATGTTGATGATATACCGTTGGCAAGCTCTCATATGCAATCAATGATTGAAACCAAGAAAATGCTATGTAACAATTTTGATATGAAAGATTTGGGAGAGGCTCATTATGTTTTGGGTATTGAGATTGTGAAGAATAGGCAGAATGGAACCTTGGGGCTATCTCAGAAGAACTACATTGAGAGAGTGTTGAAGAGATTCAATATGGAAGCTTGCAATGTGGGTGATGTCCCCATTGGTAAAGGGGATAAGTTCTCTCCCTCACAGTGCCCTATAACTCAACATGACATTCGAGTTATGAAGGATAAGCCGTATGCATCTCTAGTTGGCAGTGTCATGAATGCACAAGTATGCACCAGACCTGATTTAGCTTTTGCATTAAGTGTACTAGGAAGGTTTCAATCAAATCCTGGTATTGCACACTGGAATGCAGGCAAAAAGGTACTGAGGTATTTGAAAAAGACACAGGACTATGTATTAAGTTACCATCGAGTCCAGAACTTGGAAGTTGTCTGTTATAGTGATGCTGATTTGAGAGGCTGCATTGATGATAGAATGTCCACGAGTGGATATATTTTTATATGGTTGGGGGTGTAATGTCATGGAGAAGCAGAATGCAAACCACAACGGCTGTTTCTACAATCGAATCAGAATATATAGGATGTTTTGAAGCAATGTCAGAGTAATGCTTGTAATGAAGAATTCTCTTATTCAGAAGTGTATTCTCACACATGATCTCATTTGAATGCTATTAATTTGTGATTTTAGTACAAATGGTACTACAAATTGTATTATACTGTCTAAAGTTCAACTAATGCTTCTTTGAGTATGTTTGAAAGATTTAGTTCAACTCTTTATCTCAGTGGTGACTTGTTAGTTATTTCATTAGATGTTTTGATCATTCTCATGTGGGAGAATGTAAGAACTTATATGTCAGAAGTGAATCAAAACACCTAATAAAGACATGAAATAACATTACTATAAGGAGATATGATGTAATGAAACTTATACATGTCGATCAATGTATAATATAAGGTGAGAAAACTATGAGTTTTGTACAAAATGATGTAGAGAACGGTTATGAGGAGTTGGAAAACTGAAAGTAACTGCAGCCATGATAGGAGGGGCAGTTACATCCTCATAACTAGGGTTTCGATCCCCTTTCTCGGGTGTGGCATGGTTTTCTTAATGCTAGTGCTAGTCCTATTGATAGCAGAGAGATCCAATACATTACCAAGAGAAGGGAAGGTCTTAATCACGTCTCGATCTTTATGGTATCATCCTCAAGTAAGTTCCATGCATTCATTGTCTATCGACAGAATGCATTATGCTCAAACTAGGGTTAACAATGCTGCATGCATTTACTGCAGTATGTAGTTCATATGCATTGTTGTGTTCGATATTCATATGATTTAATAAGTATATATAAACTTACGTAAGGGTTTACATCATTCACCATGAAAGGCACTAAACAAAAGTGTAGCTCTCTCAAGTCCTCACTAATAACAAATTAGAGTCATGTCCCTTGCCCAAGTTTTCAAATATTTCCGCTTGGTACAAGGTTCAGTATTAATACAAGAATGAATCGGCAGATAATTAGATACGAGCTTACACAAATAGCTCAGATTGATTCCAGCGAAAAGAAGATAACATATAATATATTGCTTACAAGACTGCCCCAAATATAGATCTAGAAACAATTGTGTGAAGATTTGAAACAGTCAAACTATACTCCCCGAGTATAGTTGGGAATATAATGCTTAATTAGAGAAACAGAGGAGAGAGCTAACCTCAGTTTCTTTCTGAAGAGGAGTCAAAGAAGCAACTAATGACTTTGGATTTGGTCGCTCTCAGGGTTCAGATTGTAAACATTGTGAAGCCAAGCGTGCCAACTCAGTACCATCATCACTAGAAAGGTGTCTTTCCAAGCAAGAATCTGTCAGCATCTGAAGATTTCTATCTTGAATCAGGTCTAGGGCCTGGCACATAACAATCAACCACCAAATGAATAAATTTACTTGTGTTTACATATCCTAAGAATAATACATTCTTACGCAGAGTTCATAACAAGTGCTGCTTGAGCTTCACTGTCCATTCCAAGGGGTCGAAAGGGCAGCAGCCTAAAGATAAGATACAAAGTGCCAGATTGGGAAACTACTTGTGCTTGCATTGCATTGTTGAGAGCTTCCTGAGGCTTGTCACTCATAAGATAAGACAAACTACGGTCGGCAAAAATTGTTGGAGAAACCATCGTTTCAACATCAGTGAACTGCAAGCAAAATAAAACTGTAAGCAACGATGACAAATGTAGACAAAACAGCAATCAAGGATTTACTAAGTTTTTTTTCGCTTTTGTTCTTTTTATTGGTCATGCAAGCAATTAGAGTTACTAGGTTCAGGTACTCAAAGGTACCTTAAACTACCAATTCTCGCAAAACACATCATTCCTAACTGATTAAAAATGCTCCGCTCTACATTCAAGGAAGAAAAAAGGAAGTGCTCAATAATCTACACAACATAGCAGTCCAAGAGCATTCCTAAATCACATTTTCTCCAGCTTTTTACAATCGCAACTTTGTCGTCGTCGTAAACAATCAAAGCTAAATGATAGAAAGATCGCATTGGGTGTCTTGAGCAATCAAATACCTAAACATTTGTAATTACAGAGTGGTAACTACATAGGCAGAGAAAACTACCCAAAATCTCACTCACATTATCAATTTGCTAAAAAGACGTGAACAAAATCGACGAAAAGCGAAAAAAAATGTACCCAACAAGCCCAGTTGCACAACCCACATTCATTCTACAACTAACAATTGTAAATCGAACACGAAATGGAAAGACCCCACAATTTATGAGCTCAAATTGCAGACCTGAGAAATTAAACTATGAAACAAGAGATTAAGTTTTAATTTTCTCGCTACCCTTTTCGTAACAAAATCAAAGTTTGAATTCTGAAGATCGGGAAGAAAAAGGAACTTACAGGGTCGAGAGCGTTGGGCTCGGAGCCATAATCAGCAGGGTCATCCTCCTCACCAGCCTTTCGGCTTTTGAGTTAATCGTGATGCTTTTGCTTTCGCTTGGATTCTCCAGAACGAAAATGGGGATTTTTTTTTTTTTTTTTTTTTCCTTAGATGGATTAACAATAATGTGAAAAATGATTATTAGTTTCTTACTTAAGGGTTAAAAATAAAATTTAGAATTAAAAGACATGAAAATTGATTATTGGTTTCTTACTTATTAAACGTGCTAATTTTTATTAATGACGCATCATTTAGTTTACCAATTTTATCTTCAAATTTAGATTCTCATTACTCTTTAGAGAAAGCGAGATGGAATTGGAAGCAAAATGGGGTTTTTTTCATTTTAGAATTTACTAGATGAAAATATAAAAGTTTTCAAAATATAATATAGGGAAATTAACAAAAATGATCTATTTTCTTAATCTTGTGATCAAAAATAGGATTTTTTAACCATGCATAGGATATGCACACGACATGCACAAGAATATAACAGAAATAAGATTTTTTGAAACTTGAAAATACCAAATTCCCCTTCCATATAAATGGGTTATTTCCTTCAACTTAGTCAACATTTACACCTTCTCTGAAAATCTCTCTTGCCCAACCCCCTACTTGAAGAATCACAGCCCCCAAATAGCACAACTTTCCGACTAGCGCCAACTTTCCAATCTCTTCTATAAGTTTCGCAGCCAAGGCGAGTTTGTTATCTATTGATTCAAACAACTGCAATGACAAAATAAAAAAAAATAAAAAAAAGGTACGATTTGAATTGAAATTTCATTATTTGAACTTAGGTTTTCCCAATTTGAGAATTTAGGGTTTTGGGTGCGATTTAGTGTTTTGTACTGTTAATTTGGGGGAAATTAACGGATTATGGTTTTGGGTTGTGTAAATGCATGCATTTTGAAGTTAATTTTGTTCATGGTTTGTTCGATATTCATTTGTGCATAATATGTACATATTTTGTGCATGTGCTTTTGATGTTGCTGGAAATTAATTAATTAATTGAAATAGGTTCAACAACTGGTATTTAATTGTGTGCATATTCCGTGCATGTGTAGATGTTGGACATACTTGGTTGAATTTGTTTCATGAATTGGTACATATTATGTGCATAATCTGTGCATATTTATTGCATGTGTAGATGTTGGGCATGTTTGAGTTTGGTTCATGAAATGGTTGAATTTGTGCATACTGTATACATATTTTGTGCATATGATTTTGATATTGCTGAAAATAATTGATTGAATTTGGTTCATAGTTCAAATTAGACAGGTTGTTTGAGAAGTATCTTCCATAGTTTAGATTAGACTAGCAAAGGTGCCCAAAAAAAAAGCTCAAGTAAAGAAAAACCAACTGATTTCGTCCATTAAACTCAAATTGGTGCATGGCCGGCAATTAGATGGATGAAACATATGTTGGAGAACAATTTAGAAACAGAAATACATAACTTGAATACTTATACTTTATTATTCAAAAATACATGCAATACAAAATGAAATTACACAATAAATGCAGAAACTAAAATGATACTAACTTGAATGAATCAAAGGTAGATGCTAGCACAAAAGCTATGTCCTTCGAACAAAATTTTCATCCCACTCTTGTGCTTGTGGTTCTACAACGTCTGCTCGACCAGGATACAACTACCTAACTCTACAACCCGCACTGGATTATAAAATTCTAGCGAATTGCTTTGTGTGTTTACTCTTTGGAAAGTTTGTACGGAAGAGAAGAATGAAGAAATGATGATCTCTCTTGGAAACTGGGATTGCAAATATATAGGTTGTTTCACATCCTTTCAAATACATGTTCAACGTATTTGAAAGTACGCAACTCTTTCTAAGAGCTGTATCTCTTAATCAAAACGTTTTTAATTAATAAATTAATTAAAAACTTAATTCGAAATTAAAATTAATGAATTTGATTAATTTAACTTTATATTATATAAGTTTAATCCACACAACCATAAGACCCAAGCCTTCAATTCATTTCCAAATGGTCCAAATCCTAAATATTAATATAAAGGATTGAAGATATATAAAGGCAATTGGGACCATTGAGTTCCCCGATGTGGACACTAAAGGTCTCAAAACTCCAACAACATACTATAGTCATGTGTCCATCCTCCTCCCAGTTAAGTGAAACAACAGCCACGGAATGCGATTTTAAGCTTCTCAATAGCTTTCCATTCTGCTTTGCATCAAAGAAATTAAAAAAAATAAAAAAATTAGAAAGCATAAATGCAGAAAACCATAAGTCCGCATTCATATGATAAGCTTTAACTCTGTGTCCGTGTATGCGTGCTAATCGTTTGCATAACAATATTGCTAATTTACGCATGTCGGTAATTCAATGTGACAAGTTTGGAACTTTACTGACCAATTAGTACCAATAGTATGTGTTAACTGAAAAATCAACATTTTACTCACAAAATCAACACTCACTTTACTGCAAGTGGTATTTTACCATAATAGTGAAATGTATTGAGCCCTTACATGACGGCTCAAACCCCGTCGGTGGATCAACACTTTACTCACTTCAACATCATGCAGAGAAACTGTTGCACCTTCAAGCAGGACCGTCTCTGAGATTTTGGGGGCCCTGTGCGAAATTTATAAAAGCGCCCCTCCTTAAGATAAGTCTTAAAAAATGTATTGACGCTAGAAAACAATCACTTAAATCAAAACAAAGTTTAGCACTCATTGATTGCAAGTTTAAAAATGTCATTAATAATAAGTAAAAAGAGCTACAAACATAACATTCACTAAATAATAAAAAGCAGTTCAATCTTAAACAACCAAAGAAGAAAACGAACTTCAAAAACTCTAACTTTAAAGTTTCACTTGAATATGTAACATTATTATATAATAATATTGAAAAAATACCGTCTTTTATGGTGTATTATTGGCACTCAAAATATCTTATTGTACTCTAAATTTTTGTATTTAGAAAGAAAAAAAATTACTCTTATAAGGAGTGTAAGATGAGATTTTAACGTGCTAACAAAATCAATTGTTGAATATAGAACATTATTTCATAACAAAAGCAATTTTAAATATAGAATATTATTACATATAAATATTAGGTGACAAAAAATTTTGGAGGTCCCTTCAAGTTTGAAACCATGTGCGACTGCACTTTTCGTACCCCATCAACGCCCCCTCTGCCTTCAAGCCCCACAACAATTGCTTTTCCATCGGGATGCCAACACAATAACGTTATCTTCCATCCTAAACCAAAAAATTTTAAAATTTTAAATCCCAAAAAGCAGCCCAAACAAAGATGGTTTGTGTGTGTGTGTGTGTGTGTGTGTATGAAGACAGGCCCAAAAGCCCATGGCAATATTGTTAATAACTCAAAATGGAAGCCCTACTTCACACCCAACATGAGTAGAGCAGTTCACATCCCAACTTTAGACTATAGTGATTAGATTATTGTTTGAATCAGAAAAGCTAGATATAGCCCCAAACTCAAGCCCTATAATGGACATGAAAAGCACGATTTTGCTGTAAGCACTTGTTCAATAATATTGATCTTTTTGACCTTAACATCCCACTGAGTGCCTCCCATTTAGTGGTTCACTTAATTACATTTTTGAAATTTGTGATTTTGATAAAATTACAATACATTAGGATTTCAATACGTTGGTGAATAAAAACAAAGTAGTTTGGTAGTGCATCAAAAAGTCTCATTTTATTAATCATGATGTCTTGTGGAATTATTGTATTCTGAGCCTTTCCAGTAGGGATCCTAGATGGAGTTTTATAGCCATATAGTCCCTAAATATAGGGATAAGGGGCTTTTAATGTGCCGAAACAGAGGTCATCAAATTATCCTAATATATAGGGATTCGCTGAATATCTCAAAAAAATCCTCAAATTTGAGTACCGTAGAGGGACTCAAAGAGTGAGTCCCAATGGTTATTTTGAGTGGGAAACAAACCTCACCCACGTGATAATGCTCCACATCAGCTTTTCTCACCAATGAACTGGTGCAGCGTCATTCATGGGGCCTACACCACACTCGAAACGGTAATAGAGCCTTCTAGGAAAAGAAAGCCAGTTTCAGAAAAAAGAAAGACATGTCGACCTAGCCAGGTATGATGAGATTCGAAGTCTAATCCCTTTGCCCATGAAACGCCAGTCCACATTGGACGTGAGTTCGAACAGTCAGTTGAAGGTGAACCGATGCACAACCATATGCACTGGTCAATCCTCGAACCAACGAGCCGAAGGGGATGACGAAGAAGACATGGTCCAAGGCGTATACCATGTTGCAGTTGTAGAGGTTGATGAGGAGGAAGTCTCTGAAAAAGACATCAAAGAAGCTCCGCCACAACTCAAGGACAAAGGGCAGGCAACTGTTGATGACTTGAAGGAACTCAACTTGGGCACAAGCAAAGATGGTCAAACTCAAGGGACATATATTATTGGTGGGTCTGCTTTCAGGTGGAATTTCATTACCTTTGTAGGCGAAGTATCAGTCTACTACGGAATAACAAATGAGTCATTTCGAGCTAATGGCAGCAAAGAAACAGTTCTGTAATCTTACCGTTTTCATAGAATGTGATTACTATCAGAAGTTATTAATTCTACCCCATTATATATATATATATATATAAAATAAAAAATAAAAAATAAAAGGATTTCATTGATAATTTGATCAGTTGAAATGGATGTAATGTTTTCTTTAGAATGGCTTATTCACCTTGATTCTTCAAAAAGGATCAGTGGACGTTGTAATATTAGTTAGAATAGATGTAATGACTTGATCAACAGAAATTTATCTCAGCAATTTTATTACAGAAAGACGAGCTGTTTGAGAAGTATCTTCGTTGGAGATATGGTAAAATTATCTTGACGTCGGACCATACATCTACTAGGACATCAACTTAAAACAGTTGCAGTGTGTCGAGTGTGCATGCAGGCTCAAGTGCAAACCCAGACCAAGGTAAGCCATTTGCTGCCATGATTTCCCTTGCAGCTCCAATTGTAGCAGAGCCCTTTAACAATCAACAATGAGCCCCAAAAGTTGGATATAACTCTTTAAATATATGCTTCTGCACAAGGGTGATATTGTGGACACCCAACTATAAAGATATAGTTGTTCATAACCGTTCTCGGGTGCCCAGAGACAATTCCTGAGTGTCCATTGAATCACCTTTTCGTAAGGAAAACAGCTAGACACAGTCAGACTCATTCACAATCTAATAGATGTCCCCCACCTTAAGCCATTTGTCGCCCCAACATACCAGGGCATAGCAAGTTGGCTATAGTAGTATGCTTCCCCTTGAAATTGCATCCAAAGTTAGAATCCCTTTCCATAGTTTAGATTAGATTAGAATATTACACGAACCAGACAAGCTAAATGTAGCTCCAAACTCAAGCACCATGATGGACATGAAGAGCATGATTCTGCTCTAAGCACTTGTCCAATAAATATTGATCTTTTTTAGCATAGCATCCCACCAATTGAGTGCCTTGCTTTTAAAGGGTTTAACTTCATCCCATTGAGTGATTCAATTATCACTTTTGAAATTTGTGGTTTTGAGGAAAGCAAATTTGGCGGTGCCTCAAAAAGTGTCATTTTATTAATCATGTTGTCTAGTGAAATTATTGTATAGCGAACATATCCAATAGGGACCCTAAATAGGGTTTCATAACCCTATAGTCCCTAAATACAGGGACAAAGAGTTTTTTATGGGCCAGAAGAGAGGTCCTCAAATTATTCCAATATGTAAGGACTTCGGATATCTCAAAGATATTATCAAATGCGAGGATTGTATGTAGAGACTCGCAGGATATCTAAAAAAATTTATCAAATGTGAGGACTGTATAATGACTAAAAGAGTGAGCCCCAATGGTGATTTTGAGTGGGAAGCAAACCTAACCCACTTGATAATGCTTCACATCAGCTTATCTCACCACCAAATTGATGCAGTCAGTATTGTGCCTCACACCACACTTGTAACATCTTTGAGGTTCGGGTTAGGTTCACCTAGCATTTTAGACCCAATTCGTTAACCCGATCCAACTCACTTGTTAAAATTAACATTTAAGTGAATGCTTAAAGGGTCTATTGGAATGAATAGACCCGTTTATCACTTGTTTACAAGTCATTTTGGTCTACCCGCAAAACCCGTCAATCGAGAGTGGTTATATAATTTCTGTAACAAAAACAACGATAGGTGCGGAGCAAAGGCCGTTGATGAAATTTGTGGTCTACAAAGCGTTCAGGATTGAGCTGCCAGTGCCGTTGCAGTACGGAAAGGCAAAGACAGATCTCCTGATCAACAGCCACAACGGGGCGTTTAAGGTTAAAGAAGGGGAGTTGATGTCCTGATTTTCGAGAGAGCGGATGAGTTTGTTCCTGATCGGTTTGTAGGCCAGGACGGGAGAACCTGTTGAAGTATGTGTTGTCGTCGAACGGTCCTTAAACGGAGAATTCGATAGTCGGGAACAAGTAGTGTGCTGGTAAGGGCCTTGTCGTGTTGGTTTCGAGGCTTTTGGTGCTGCCATTGCTATGACGTCACTGAAAAAAGCTAGCTTCTGAGTTTTTCGTTTTTTATTTTTATTTTGGGAGTTTTAATGAAATTGTTCACTTTAAAGAAAAATCACATTTTTACACTAAAAAGTCAATCCAGATACTATTTACTTTATCCTTTATTTTGTCCTTATCATTAAAACTCAAAGTTTTCAAGCCATTTTCATTAGTTTTCCTTTTTATTTTAGGGGACTTGTAGTTTTTTTTTTGTTAGTGGATAATTGGTATACATTGGAATGCAATTTTTTTTTTGTTTTAAACAATTGTTAATTGGTGAAATGGATGATCCATTAGTATAATGAGTTGAGTTGGATGATCTATTAGCTTAATGAATTGGGTTTGAGTGATCCATCAATTTAACGGTTGGACTGAAATCGATGCAAACCTAATAAAACCAACCCGTTTACAGGTTTAGGGTTTGGACCTTGTACTGTTATTTGTAACAATTTTTTTTTTTTTAATTTTAATTTGTAAGACTTGGTACTTCTTCAATGAAATGTTTTCTTTGACATTATTCTTGTCTTTGCGCAATATATTTTTACTTTTAAGGAAGCAGCACTTGAAGGATTCTTGAAAGGCTAAAGTAAATTACACAAAACTACCTTAATTATGAATCAAACCATAATTTCATACCTTATGTTTTAAACATTGCAATAGTGTACCTCTACTTTTGAATTCATTGCAATATCAGACGTTTATTTTTGTTTTTGAAATAGAAGGAAAGAGGAAGAGAGTGATAGAGAATGTGGTAGTAGAATTTTTTTTATTACTAGCATAGCACATGGGCATGCAAAAAGTGTGTGAGTAAATTTTTTATTTTTGTTTTTGAAATAGAAGGAAAGAGGAAGAGAGTGATAAAGAATGTGGGAGTGGAAAGTTTTTTTATTTTATTTTCTTAATAGAGATATATTAGGATTATATGTAGGTAAGGTTTTGAAAAAAAACAACAAAATTTGATTGTGTGAAATTACATTTTTGCCCTATATTTCTTATTCATGTTCTGTGACATCCCACATCGCCCAAGGGAGTGATCCTTATATGTATATTCTCATCCCTACCTAGCACGAGGCCTTTTGGGAGCTCATTGGCTTCGAGTTCCGTAGGAACTCCGAAGTTAAGCGAGAAGGGGGCTAGAGCAATCCCATGATGGGTAACCCACTGGGAAGTTGCTCTTGAGTTCCCAAAAACAAAACCGTGAGGGAATGGTAAGCCCAAAGCAGACAATATCGTGCTACGGTGGTGGAGCGGGACCAAGAAGTGATCCGCCCCGGGCCAGGATGTGACAATTTGGTATCAAAGCCTAACCCTGGCCGCGTGTGTACCGACGAAGACGTCGGGCCCCTAAGGGGAGTGGATTGTGACATCCCACATCGCCCAGGGGAGTGATCCTTATATGTATATTCTCATCCCTACCTAGCACGAGGCTTTTTGGGAGCTCACTGGCTTCGGGTTCCATAGGAACTCCGAAGTTAAGCGAGAAAGGGGCTAGAGCAATCCCATGATGGGTGACCCACTGGAAAGTTGCTTGTGAGTTCCCAAAAACAAAAACTGTGAGGGGATGGTAAGCCCAAAGCGGACAATATTGTGCTACGGTGGTGGAGCGAGCCCGCAAAGTGATCCGCCCCCAAATTTTACATTTTTATTAATTTTAGAAGTGTAAATTTATGAAAATGCCCTAGAGGCAAAGACTTTGACTTCCATTGATCATCGGTTAGAGTGACATATGATTTATTCTTTTAGCATATCCTTGTAGTACTTGTCACTACGAACGTATAGGCGAAAGCCGTTTGCGAGTCCGAATTATGACGGTATAATTACGGACGTTTGAAGTTAGTTATTTAAAGGTAGTTAAATTATTTGAACTCCCACCTTGTGGAAAGACTAACTAATCAGCCTTAAGTAAAGAGGAAAATGAACCAATCAAATTAAAAGGGGTGGAGGACCAGTGAGAAATCATAAAAAAGGGAAAGAAAAAAAAAAAGGGGAAAAGCTAGGAGCTTTTCCTGTGGGTTTCGTCTGTACACCTCTACGACCACCCATCTTCCAAAGCCGATTCCGGCCAACTCCGATGGAGTTTTTCGACGCCACCACCACCATCTTGAAGCTCTCATTCCCCTCTACAAAACTCACCTAAGAATCACCTTAATTAACCATGGTATGTGATGGTTGGAGGCCACGAAAGTTGACTAAAATCAATAGTGCTCCGGCCACCCTTTTCGATTTTTCGACAAATCGACAAAGCGATGGCCGATGCCACCACTTGGGCTTTGTAGCCCATCATCCCAGGAGAAAAACCCAACCAACCTTGACCCCGTTGGACCACCGTAGACGACAAATCGACGTTAGGAAGTTTTAGGCACCTGCTAGCTTTGTGAGCAAAATTGACCATCTTCCGTCCACTTTTGGACTTCGTGGCAGGCGACGATAGATCGTGATGTCTCGATGTGTGTGCAAGATAATCATAGCGTGGACTCCAGGTGAGTGGGTATTTTTCTTTCATAGGCATATAATTGATAGTTACACAAGCACTTCTATAGTGATCTATGCTTGTTACCTACAATTAATCATTGCGAACTACGAATGGCTTGATCCCTGTTTAGGGTACGTAGGCAGTCTAACAAGACGTTAGATGCAGCCATATAATAAATGAGATTAAATAATTGAGACAATAGCCTTGTTTAGTGAATTGAGCAATGTGAGGGACATTGGTGGGAAGTGTGAGATTTAGCTATATGATTTGGTGATTAAATGTTGATCGTAAATCAATGCGTGAAGAATCAAGAAATTGAAGTAAGGAAGGTAAGTAATGATAGTTAATGTAACTAGGGTCTAATTGGGCTTATCACTAATGATTACTCTCAAAAGTAAATAGTTTGGGAGTAGGGTGTTATTGATTGTACATGTTACGCCGTATTATATATTTTGGGGATATCATGAAATGTTTGGGTTTAGATTGCATCATGGCATATTCATATGGATATTACTTGGACCTAACTATTGTGAATGCTTTGAAGTGCTATATGACGCGGCGGACGCCTAGGTAAGCTTTAGGTGAGTACATGTTGATGTTAGTGAGTATGATTGTGTTGAGATATATTATAGCTCATAAACCTGCACCCTGGTGTTAGTGCTCCCGCCCGTAGCTAGGGCACAGTCCTTCACGTGATGTTCACCTCACGCACCTTACGCTCACCTTAGATCCAAGGTAGGTGCACAGTCCTGTCGTACAGACCACTTTAGGTGGTTCAGACCCGTAGGTGACCCGCGATTATTCGCACAGTCTTCACGTGATTGTAGCACTTGAGCGTATTTATTTACACCCAGTCTTGTTGTACAGACCACTTTAGGTGGTTCCGACTCGTGTGCAGGTATACTTATTGAGCTATTAGCTAGCATGATTGATGAGATATAGATATGTCGTATAGGTCACTATAGGTGACTCCGACTTATATGCTAGCATGATTGATGAGATATGAATAAGTCGTACAGGTCACTATAGGTGACTCCGACTTATATGCTAGCCATGATTGATAAGATATGAATAAGTCGTACAGGTCACTATAGGTGACTCCAACTTTATAGTGACTCCAACTTATATGCTAGCCATGAATGATGAGATATGGATAAGTCGTACAGGTCACTATAGGTGACTCCGACTTATATGCTTACCATGATTGATGAGATATAGATAAGTTGTACATGTCATATTAGCTGACTCCGACTGATATATCATTTTGTATTGATTAAGTTCATTTGGCCTACTTATTAATGCATGGTGGAGTTGATGGCAAACCGTGGTTTTGGCCATTTCTGAGTATGGTTTGGATATATGTATATATGTTGTATTGTCTTATGGAAAACGATACGAGTTTTACATTGAGGGGCATTACTTTTAGAAAGGTAATAACTTTGGGAAGCTTGGTTTTATTGCTCACTCACACTCTCTGTTTGGTGCCCTCCAGGTTTTAGTTGTTGAGTTTGTATCGACAAGGATATGTGGCGAATCTTAGTATTGATGGATATTTCTGAGGGTATGATTCTTACCCATACTCCTGTACCTTACTTATGCTCTGACATCATGTGTGAAATGGGTTCGCTCCCACTCACAACGCACTCTGGTATTTAAAATTTTTAGGTTCAAATTATTTCCATTTTTCTACACTCTATCACATTTTATGGCTTCGTCACCTTCCAAGTATCGGCCAGCACAGCTCGATTCAGGGTCCAAGTGGACTTTCTGGGTCGGAGTGTGTCATGTTCTGTTTTAATTAGAGCGTTAAACTAGTAATTTCATAGGGTTTTGGTTAACAATGAGTATTTTATTAATTAGTAGAGGATTTCTGCCCCATATTTTTTATTCATGTTCTGTTTTAATTAGAAGTTTAAACTGATAATTTCATAGGATTTTGGTTGACAATGAGTGTTTTATTAATTAGTAAAGATTTTATTTCTTTAATTAGAGATATGTTAGGATTACATATAGGTGATGTTTTGAAGAAGAAAAAAACAGCAAAATTTGGTTGTGTGAAATTACATTTCTGTCCCATATTTTTTATTCATGTTCTATTTTAATTAGAGGGTTAAACTGATAATTTCATAGGATTTTGATTGACAATGAGTGTTTTATTAATTAATAGAGATTCTTATCTTTGCGCAATATATTTTTACTTTTAAAAAAGCAGCACTTGAAAGATTCATGAAAGGCTAAGGCAAATACATTTAAAGGTAAATTACACAAAATTACTTTAATTATGGATCGAACCATAATTTCATACCTTATGTTTTAAATATTGCAATATCATACCTCTACTTTTGAATTCATTGCAATATCAGACATCCATTAAATTTTTTGTAAATTTCATTGTTAAATGATGACGTGGCTAGCGTTGGGTCAACTCCTCACCAATTGAATTTAAAATTAATTAATTAATAATAAATTATTAATTTTTCCTCCCTCTCCTCGCATCTCTCTCCGTCTTCTCTTCTTCGTCTACTCTGCCATCAGGTCCGACAAGGCCGACATGGACGTCGAGACCTTCTACAACAACATCATCACTGCCATCTTCGTCGAGGAAGACGAGATCGTACTAGGCACCGGCCCATGTGGCCGAATTACGCCTGCTGACGTGGAGGTAGCCGTCGGAATTGTCAAGCATACGAGACCCGACGATGCCGATCCCGCTCCGGTGACAGCTGCTCCACCCAAGTTTTCTGATGCAGCCCCGCCCCTGATTCTTCGCTCAACTGTGATGCCATTTACCACGATGCAGGCTGCTGCTTTGAAGAACATGGTGGAAAGTCTTTCGGTGCCGACTTTCCGGGTCGAGTATCCTATTAACAGTGACGCCATCGACGCCATCTATGATATGGTAAATTGTGGACAGTGTATAGACCAATTGAATTGTTAGTTTGCAATGTCATTTGGTTTGATTACTGTTTGAAATTCTGGGATGGGGGAATGTGGAGAGAGAGAGCGTGGTGGGAGAAAAGAAAGAGACAATGGGCGAGGGATTTAGGTTTTTGTACAGGCAAAAAAAATGGCTTTCGTCGTTGACGGGGTTAAGAGCAGAGAGAGAGAGGAAAGGGGACTAGAGGTTGAATTATGGTGGGGTTTCGGTGACGAGTGGTGAGATTCGAGGCAATATGGATGGAAGATGTCGTCGGATTTGGGAAGCCGACGGTGGAGTAGACGAGGGAGAGAAGTGGGAGAGAGAAGCGAGGGGAGAGTGAGGGTTTATTAATAAATTTTAATTATTAAATAAAAAATTTTAGGTAGTGGACCTCGCGCCTGCCACGTATCACTTAATAGCAGGTAGTGGACCTCGTGCCTGCCATGTATCCTTTAATTAATTTTTAAATTTAGTGATGCAGGTAGTGGACCTCGCGCCTGCCACGTATCACTTAATAGTGAAATTGATGGAATATTTAATGGAGATATGACATTGCAATGAAATCATAAGTTGATGTATGATATTGACATTGCAATGTTTAAAATATGAGGTATGAGATTGTGGTTCGACCCATAATTGAGGTAATTTTGTATAATTTACCCTACATTTAATAATTTCAAGACAAATCGCTAAGTCAAGTCAAAACATTTTTATTTGTAGCGTGAAATTTTTTATTTTGTTTGTCACTTATTGCCTCAGCTTGTAATTTATTTGTATACATGGACAGATCCATATAGGGACCCGGGAGGTCCCGGGACCCTCCGAAAGCCCGAAGAAACACTTGTGATCGACCTTCAGGACCCTCCAACAATTTAGGCAGGTACAGCGGAGAGGGTTGTTGCCTCCATGGATGTGCATGCAGCAGTGGTCATAACGAAGAAGGGGTTTCTAATTTTTGTTTTAATCCTCCAAATCGGTGCAACATCCCAACTTTAAACTCAAGTTATCCCATCCCCTAGCACCATTTGCCGTTGCACCACCTCTAGTTGCCTAATTTTATTTCTTCCAAATTCATTTAAGTTTTTTTAATCCTAGACTCTAGTCTCAACTCCCAATTGTAATATATATGTTACATTAACAAATTTCATCTTTGTAGATTCATTAATTGATGCGTTATCTAGTGGCAAGCCACAGTTATCCACCCCTTATAGGGGCTTGGAAGACTCACAGAGGCATTTCAGCTTTCTCTTGGCCACAGTTAAGCAGACTCATCAGCTTTGAGCCTCAAACTTGGGACCTCCCTATTTTTTGTATTTTGAAAGCCGAAATCCGCGCTCTTACCACTGGGCCACTTGATGTGGTTGATTATTCAATGAACAAAATTCAATAAAAAATAGTGATATGGAATCAAGCTAGTCTAATTTTTTTTTTTTTTTTTGAACTTTTATCTTGGGACCCCCCGATCTTGAAATCCTGGATCCGTCACTGTTTGTATATGTACATTTTTTTTTATAGAGCCACTAAAACGAAATACCAAACTAAATGGAAAAGTATAATTCATATTTACGCGAAACAAAAACAGTAAAAACACGTCAAATACAGGTATGCAAATAATGTGTATCACATTTTCATTTGATTTATTGTACAACCAAACACATGACTCTAACAAACCCATTCCAAGTTAGTTTTCCGAACCAACATCTATTCACAGCCAAGAAATTAAACTTGGAGCTTTGCTTTTGCTCCCAAATCAAAATCCTGAATCAATAGGGTTGATTGAGTTGAATTAAGATGGAGAGTGACGGAATCAGTTGCTTGAAGAAATTCTTTCGTGCTTTAAGTGTGGTCTTAACCTTACTACAATGTGTCAACCCTCCCCTTTCCCTTGGATTCAAAAATATTTCTTCAGGAGGAGTGATGAGCTGCATTGAGAGGGAAAGAGAAGCACCCTTTGCTTTCAAACAGGGCCTCGTGGATCACTACAATTTCCTCTCTTTGTGGGGAAGAGAAGAACACAAGCAAGATTGTTGCAATTGGGTAGGCGTCCACTGCAGCAACCGAACCAACCATCTTACTCACTATTCGGTTTGATTTTTCTTTTCGGGTTGGTTTTTTTTAATGTATATGTTCAATAAAGATAACACCGTTGCATGGCCACTTAGTACTACAGTTTAGTGGTATTCATTTTCACTTGTAAGTGAAAGGTTTTAGGTTTGATTATCGCAAAAGGCGAATTTGAACCACATTATTGTTAGTCCATTATGAGGCTTAGCCCACTCTCCCACCCCTTAGTGTAGATAATATAGTTTATTCAAAGAAAACAGAAAAAACATCGTTGCATGGTACACTATATCACCAATGTATGCATTGTTGAAACTTCAAAAGGAGGCCGAATGCTTATTTATTCCATTACCAAAAATAAGGTAAGATGCATATATTCCAGTACTAAAAATGATAAAACAATTAAAAAAAAAAATTGATACCAATAATTGAATCAAGCTAAGCTTACTTTACGAGGATAACCAAACAAAACAACTGGGCAAAAGCCTTATTCAAACATAAGGCACCGACCTCAAATAATTATAATGCAAAAACTAAATTCTAATAATTATATGCAATGGGAAATTAACATAGAATCCATTTCATACCGTTTATTAGTTAAGCAATTGGCTCCTGCCAAAGTCCATTTCATCTTAAGCACTTGGCAATAAAAAACAATAACAAATCCTTAAGTTAATTGCATAAGTACACAGTGTAATGTATTAGTTAGTAAGGGTTAAGTATCATAATACTCGTGTAAATGGGTTTATAATTCGGTTGAGTTTGGTTTAGTTTGATTTCCGAACTTCTGAAACTGAAACTAAGCCAATATAATCCAATTCGGTTTATTTCAGTTTTGGTTCGATGTTCAGTTTGATTGTTTTTCGGTTTCAATTTTTCGAACCAATCTCTATTGGGTTGGATTGATGCTTTGCTCGTCCATGTCAACCCAAACCCAATCCAATTTCTACTCAAATTGCTCATGCACATATTACTCGTCCCACTTCATATTATATAAGCTAGATACAAGTTTGGAATGGCTATAGTTTATTGTTTGCTTTTTATTTGAACAATGTGCGATAATGTTGCTTTTTGTTAAAATATTGATATTGTCTTGTCATTTAATTTCAACTTCGCATGGTTGAAACTTTAAAATGCATCTTTGCTATTTGGTTTATTTTTTTAATAAATTGTGATGTGTAAAATTGAATTTTAAATAGTTTTGCGTTATTTGATTCAAAATTTGAGATCTATTTTATAAAATAATGGGTTAAAAAGATTGAATATGATAAAAGGATAATACTTGGGTGACTGTTCAGCACCTCATCAAACCAAACATTCTTCTTCTCCCTCATCGAACCTGAATCCCCTCTCATCTCTGGCGACGCACCCACAACCCCTCTCTTCTCCGGTGACCCCAATCCCGGTGACCCAATCCCTATTTCCTGCGACCCACCAATCCCTTTCTTCTACAGCGACTGCGATCGTCGTCCTCCGTTATGGACGACGGCGATGATTGCGACCTATCATCATCAATTCGGACAGTCCCTCTCCCCATTTGATCGGTGATGTTTGTGCCTTGTGGTGACGAGCAAGATCCTGAAGCGACAATTTCTGCCATTAATTAATTTGGATCTCCATAGTGGTTACAATCAGTGAGTGAAGAAGAACCTCAAGGAAGAGCATGAATCTCGTTTTTATAAAAGTAAATCGTACGAGTTCAGTTAGATGGGTGATAGCTTTTTGTGAAAGAATTTGCAATCTTTTTTGCTGGTCTGGAACTGTCAGTACCCAAGTACTATCCTTGATAAATTTAGGCAAACCCGAATTCACTTGAGTAAGCCCGAACCCAATTTAAACCCAAAACCGAATAAACAACAACAATGGAAGAAGAGGCAAAGCCAGCCGTGTCCACAGCCACCCAAGTCCTCCCATCCCCTCTGAGCTCCGCCGAAGTTCTCCCTGTATAGCCTCCGCCGTTTTCTCTTCCTTCCAAGACCAAGAAGAGACCTCTTGAAAATGATGCCCTTTTCTCCAACTCATCCACTCTCTAAAAGGTTCGCGCCGTCCTCATTTTCTCGAGGTACAGTTAAAAACCCATCTCCCAAGTTTTGCATCTTTATGTGAATTTCTTGTGAATTTTGAAGATTTTTGTGATCTGGGACCGGGTTTTCTTTCTATTCAATTGTGAATTTGGGTTTGTTTGGATTCACAATTTGAATGTCTTTAACATTTCTAAATATTTCATTTTCTATAAAAAGATTAGATAAATGTGTAATCTTTGTAATTCCGCTGCCTTGTACTTGCATTTTAGTCTTTATTAATGTGTTAAGTGATCGTTACGTAATCTGTATGCCATGGGTAGAATTTAGAAGTTGATTTGGTCCTTTTGACACTGCAGGGGATAGGCCTATGGGAGTTAACTTGGTTTGTAGATTGTTCATCTATCAACGTTGTCATTGTAATCATTCTCAATCAATTTCTTTAAATCCTGCTGTTGTGCGCTGCTTCATTTGTTTGCTACATTAAATGAAGTATGGATGGAGTAACTTTTTGTTTTTTGTCATCTTGAAGGTTCTCCGGACCCCTGACTTTCGAACGTGCAAATCATCCGAAGAAATTCAAGATTGTCAGCTCATCAGGATTTTGTTTTCATCTTTTCACACAATGACATATATTTATCCCTTGAGTTTAATATGATAAAGCTGAGCTGATTTGTTAATCTTAAAATTGATTATGTATGTTGCAAATTGCAGATGTGAAGCTGCTGATGGAACTTTGCAAACAGATGATAGCGGAAACAGTTTAGGCCATAAGAAATAAGAATGCGCCAGGTGAAAAGCCCCAAGATACAAGGGCTTTTGGAAAACCATCAGAAAAGAAGTTTCCATCAGGTGTAGCCAGCGAGAATCAGCGGGCTGAAGATGGTCAGACTCAAGGGACAAATATTGTTGGTGGGTCTGCTTTTGGGTGGAATTTCATTACATTTGTAGGTGAAGACCCAGTTTACTATGGAATAACAAAGGAGTCATTTCGAGCTAATGGCAGCAAAGAAACAGTTCTGTAATCCTACCGTTATCATAGATTCTGATTTCATTAGAATGGTTATTCACCTTGATTCTTGAAATGGGATCAGTGGATGTTGTAATATTAGAATGGATGTAATGATTTGATCAGCTGAAATTTATGTAGCAATTTTATTACAGAAAGACAAGTTGTTTGAGTAGTATATTCGCTGGAGATATGGTACTATTATCTGGACATCGGACTAGGACATCAACTTAAAACGGTTGCAGTGTGCCAAGTGTGCATGCAGGCCCAAATGCAAACCCAGACCAAGGTAAGCCATCTGCTGCCATGTTTCTTTCCCTTGCAGCTCCAGTTGCAGAAGAGGCTTTTAACAATCAACAGTGACCCCCAAAAGTTGGATATTCCTCTCTCTCTAAATATATGCTTTGCAAAAGCCAACTGAACTTTAATACATTTTTTCTTCTAATTGCACCCAAAGGCAAATCTTATTTTAGTGCTTGTAAATTTGGATCGAAAGAGGGAAAAGACAGAAGAAATAAAACTCACATATAAATCAAAGAAATGATTAAAAAAATAAAAAACCAAAATTAACAAAATCCAAACCTGCCCCATTTTCTACCTGCACGAAGGCCGAATACACAAAAGTCCAAATTGCCAAATTGCCAAATTCCTTGTTTCTAAGAGAGAGGGGCCTCCCAAATTCCCTGATTTGTCTCGAACCAGGCCCCTCCCAAATTCCTTGTTTCGATTCGAAGGAGGATGAGAAACCGGCCAGTCCAGCGGCAGAACTGATGACAAAAAGCAGGGTCAACCAACGGGTTTGGGGTTTGGGGATTGGGGATTGTGGGTTAGGGTTCTTCTTGGGGATTGGGTGAGAGAGATTTTCGGATAAAGGTGCAAATGGTGACTAAGTTGAAGGAAATAACTCATTTATATACGAGGGTAATTAAGTTATTTCAACGTGTAAGAAAAATTATATTTCTGTCCTATTGTTTGTTGTGCATGGCGTGTGCATATTCGGTTTGTCCTATTTCAATCCTAAGATTAAGAAAATTGGTCATTTTTAACAATTTCTCAAATTTTTAAGCTTACTTATGTGATATTAAGTATGGCCATTGTAGTAACTAGTAAGGTTTTAATAGTTTAAAATTATCAAACTAACTGACTTATGTGCTTGGCATTTTAAACACTAAGAGGAAGAGCGTTTGTAACAAATATTGGATTAAACGTTAAGGTTTTAGTAGTTTAAAATTATCAAACTATTAGTGAGGTTTTAGTAGTTTAAAATTCAATTCCCACCACCGCCGCATATTTTTTCATATTTTCACACTTCTAAATGAATTATTATGAGTTTTTAATGTGCTTTAGCATTTTAAATTGCTTTGTATTTTTAAAGTGCCTTGAAAATTTTTAAGCTTACTTATGTGATATTAAGTATGGCTATTGTAGTAACTAGTAAGGTTTTAGAGTTTAAAATTATCAAACTAACTTTTTATCTTAATGGGTTGAAACAAATCATCCACATGTAAACCCGTTAACGACCTTATTAACGGGTAACCCAATAACAACTTGATTAGTTATTTTATTGATTCGAAATCCGTTGTTTTTTATCGTGGAGGGTCCCACTCTAACTACATCGATATTGTCCCCAACTTTACCACCTGTTCAATCTGTCAGGTGTGAGGTTTTACCACAAAAGGTCTCGGTATTAGTTAGAGTGGGGTAATCATATTTAAACCCCATTGTTTTCTTTTCACCCACCGATGTGGAATTCCAACACTCCTCCTCACGTGTAACCCCATTTAGTGGTTCACATGTAGAGATCCATACATTGGCAATTGACACTCAAAGGTCGGCTCTATGTTAAGAGTCCATACTTGTTTTCAATGGAACTCAGAGGCCAACTCTCTGTTAAGAGTCCTGACTTGTTTCCTTCTTGGTGACAAGCTTGTTGGCTTGCACGGGCTCGAACCTTGACTCTAATACCATGTTGAAATTTTTTTAGATCGACGGGCTCGAGGGGTCCCACTTTAACGACATCAACATTGTCTCGAACTTTACCACCTCACTTGCCCAATCTGTCAGGTGTGGAGTTTTACCATAAAAGGCATCGGTATTAGTTAGAATGGGTTAATCATATTTAAAACCCATTGTTTTCTTTTCACCCACCGATGTGAAATTCCAACAATAAGCTCATCACAGAGTTCCCTGTTGATCAGCACACATCTTTTGAAGTGGAGGTTCACAGTGTTGTGGATTTCCAGCCTAAACAGAGGGATCAAAACTTTGGAGCTGAGTGCCTATTGGAATTTTTTCATAAAAGTTGTTGTATGACGAGTCCAAGAAACAGAAACTATTTATCCGAGCAAGGCTTGCTGGAATTCTGCCCAGTTTCTGGTTTCTTGACAAATATAAAAAAGTTTTTACAGAAGAAAAGTATGCCTTACAGTTGTAGTAGTTAAAGGTTAAAGCAGAGTCACTTGTTCATACATGACTGGATTGATATACAAAACACTGCAAATTCTGTCAATGTCATTCAATAACAATTGAATAATGGGCGTGCAGAAATCTCACTTCATAAATTAGACAAAGACAACTCAAATGATCAGGTATTGACTTGACTTTCTAATTGAATAATTCATATAGATAGTGGTAACTACACAGTAAAATCGAATTTTTCTTTGTGGACGAATAGGAAGTGTCATTGTAATGGGGAAATTAATGGACCAAAACCCTTTGGTAGTGGCCCTCAACTACCAACAGACTTCTCTTCTAGTATTGAATCGTATCAAACTTGCAACAAGTTATCGATCAAGTTATGCCAAAAAAAAAAAAAAAAAAAAGGATAAACCAGTTGACTTAATCAAGAAGGATATTCCATTTTAACCAATTCGATAGTTTTTATATTTTAGTTTCAATTTTTTTTTTCTTTGGGTAAGATATGGAGGGGAAATATCGGGGAGGAATTTTTAAAAAATGTATATGGAAGAGTAACAAAATAAAAAGTAAGAATGATTTCCGCTCCCCTTGAAATTCAGAATTTGCCCCATTTTTGTTCTCATAATTCCTAGAACTTCTAATTTTAGTGCTAAACTGTGATGATGTTTCGCTGAATTGCTGCTTTTAATAATTAAATGTTCATATGGAACATCTTGAACATGCTATACTTACTTGCAGTGGCGAATCCATAATTTTAACATTGGGTGGTCCTAGTATAAAATATTCAAGGATTTTGTAGATGGAAATAGTGCGCAACGGGCAAATGATTTTTCTCCATTTTCTAAATGAAACATTTTGTCGAGTACTTTCTGTATATATGGACGGTATTGTTTTGTTCTTTGAAGATTAAAGGTCTTGTAAAATTTTCAGTGTCAATTTTTCTTGACATCTAATAACTTGAAAAGTCTCTCTTGAGAACAAGTAGCAAGTTTGCTATAGCAGTCTGCTTCCCCTTGAACTTACACTCAAAGTTCAAATCCCCCTCCTCATAGTTAGTTTAGATTAGAATATTGCTCGAATCAGAAAAGCTAGATGTTGCCCCAAACTCAAGCCCTATGATGGACATGAAAGTATGATTCTGGTGTAAGCACTTGCTCAAATAATATTGATCTTTTTTACCATAACATCCCACCTACTGAAGCGTGCGTTGAGTGCCTCACTTTTAAAGGAATTAACTTTCATCCCATATCACTTAAAAAGATAATCACTTTGGAAATTTGTGGTTTTGATAAAATTAGTGGAATTATCGTCCCATGTATATCAATGATATGGTTTTGATAGAATTATTATAAAGTAATTATATTTTATCAAAACTTAGCGGGTGGACATAATTCAATATTATTTCAAAATTTGGTAAAGAGTCATCAATATCTGGTGCATAAAAAGGTATATTTTTATAAATCATGATGTCTAGTGGAATCATTGTAATCTTAATTTGACTTTAATGAACATGGTTGAACTTGAGGGAAGGTAGTGCTTCAAAGTCCTTTACACTAGGATTTCCATATACCTTGGTGAATCGAAAAAAAAGTAGTTTGGCGGAAAGCAAATTAGGTAAAGACTCACCTATATCTCATATATGGTGCATTAAAAAGTTTCAGTTTATCAATTATGTTGTTTAGTAGAATTATTGTATTGCCAGCATCTCCAATGGGGATCTTAAATGGAGTGCCCACAACCCTATAGCCTCTAAATATAGGGACAAATGGCTTCCCATTGGCCATAATAAAGATCCTCAAAGTATCCCAAAATATAAGGACTCACTAATTACCTCAAAGAAATCTTCAAAGAGTGGGCACCAATGTAGATTTTGAGTAGGAAACAAGCCTCACTAACATGATAATGCTGCACAACAGCTTCTCTCACTTCCAGACGGACACATCGTCAATCATGGGCCCCACACCATACTTGTGACATTTTCCATTCTTTTAGCCGTTGGGAAACACACAGTAGAAATAGTTTTTTGGTTTGTTTTCTTGTTTTTATCAACGCCCACAAGCTTCATTTAGGGATTCAAATATTCCATTGAAGCCCCTGAAAAAGTCCTCAAGAGTGATGGTGGAGACCTATAATTAGGGTCTCCCATTCGAGATGCCCTTGGTACTTGATGTAATTTATCAGGCTCTGTTTTGGTCACCTATTACATTGCCTCTGATTGTTACTTGTAGGCCTACCTTTCTTTATAGCGTGCTTGAGATAAAATGGCATATGAACTGGAGAAGGAGAACTATTGGATATTCTATTATATAAAGATTTTCACGACTATTGGATATTTTATCTTTACTTTTCTCCATTCATTATGTATCATTCAGTTTTACGTATTATTGAAGATTTTTCTCATTTTGTAATATTTTCTTTTTATAATTTGCCTTTCAATCCCATGACTCGAAAATCCCCCACCCAAATATAGTGTGTCATAGATTGTCAACGATTGAGTTGCAGCATTTAAAATATTTGGACCTTTCTTCCATTAACTTCAATGGAACCCGACTTCCAAATTTCATGGGTTCTCTTTCCAATTTAAGACACCTCGGTCTCTCTGATACTTCTTTCGGTGGTCGATTTC
The DNA here is from genome assembly GCF_963583255.1 of Pyrus communis. Taxonomy (NCBI): domain Eukaryota; kingdom Viridiplantae; phylum Streptophyta; class Magnoliopsida; order Rosales; family Rosaceae; genus Pyrus; species Pyrus communis. The sequence goes on from NC_084818.1 coordinate 12,347,146, forward strand.
CAAGTCAAGTTGGAAACCTTACCCACTTGCAATATCTTGATCTCAGTGGGAATGACTTTAATAGTGTGGAAAATCTGAATTCATGGCTCCCTTATCTTTCTTCTTTAACATATTTGGATCTGAGTAACACCAATCTCAGTAATGTTCATGACTGGCTGGAAATAGTTAGTAAACTCCCTAAACTTACTTGTCATTATGGGGGTGTGGTCTTCCTTCTCCTGTAATCCATTCCAATACTCTTTTTAACATAAATTCTTCAAAAGCTCTTGCTCATGTTGACTTCTCTGATAACCAATGCACTTCTCCGACAACCAATGCACTTCTCCTTCAATATATTTATGGTTGTCTAACTACAATACTAGCCTTGTCCATCTTGACGTCTCTAACAACAGTTTAACTGGTTTAATTCCCAGTGTCAAGAAAACTTGACCTCTCTTGTCCATCTATATCTCTATAAGAACAAATTTGACGGGGTGAATCCGCATTCTTTTTCCAGCTTATGCAGTTTGCAAGAACTGTCCCTAGCCAATACTAGTTTGAGTGGACAATTTTCCAATTTTGTTCAAATGTTGTCTACGTGTGTTCAAAACTCGTTAGAGTATCTGTACCTCTGTGACAATCATCTTTCTGGATCAATTCCTAATCTTACAAACTTTTCATCATTGAAAGTATTCTCTCTCGAGAAATCAATTGAGTGGAACATTTTCTGAAAGTATTGGGCAACTGTCTAATCTTGAGCAAATGAACTTGGCTATGAATGCTCTGGAAGGTGTGTTTTCGGAAAGCCACTTCTCGAATCTCTCTAGATTAACATATTTGGATTTGTCCTCCAACTCGCTAGTTTTAAGCTTCAATTCTAATTGGGTTCCTCCATTTAAATTGAGGTATATATATTTGGGGTCTTGCAAAATGGGTCTGTATTTTCCAAAATGGCTTCAAACTCAGAATGAGTATTCATACCTCAATATTTCTTATGCTGGAATTGTGGATGTCCTTCCAAGCTGGTTTTGGGGTACGACTTGTAACGTGCAACTTATCAGTCTTTTCAATAACCAAATTGGAGAAATGTTTCCAAATTTAACAACGAATTTTACATATTATCCTGAAATACATTTGAGTGCAAACCAAATCGAAGGTCCAATTCCCTCAACTCTATCGCATGTGTCATATTTGGATCTCTCTAGTAATAACATTTCAGGGTCAATTTCTATCTTGTGTGAAGCATACAAGAGTTTAATGTTTCTTAATCTCTCAAACAACAATTGCTCCGGAGAACTTCCACAATTCTGGACACATTTTGACCATCTAGTCATGCTTGATTTGAGTTACAATGCTTTTTCAGGCAAAATTCCATCCACAGTGGGCTCACTATATCACGTGGAAACATTGAAATTAAGAAGCAACAGATTTGTTGGCGAGTTTCCTTCATCCTTAAAGAATTGCACCAGTTTAAAAGTTATTGATGTTGGATACAATCAATTATTAGGACCCATACCAAAATGGTTAGGGGTTAGCCTTCAGAAATTGGTTGTCCTGATGCTTTCCTCTAATAACTTCAACATAAGCATGCCATCTGAACTATGCCGTCTAACAAACATTCAAAACTTGGATGTGTCTGCGAATAACATCTCTAGAACAATACCAAAATGCCTCAGCAATTTTACTATTTTGGCACAGAAAGGAAACTCATCTCCGACCCTTCAACATTCGTACCTAAGAGATGATACTTTCTATGCGGTTAATTATATGGATGATGCAACATTTATATGGAAGGGAAGAATGTACTCGTACAAAAACACTTTGGGACTTGTTAAGAGAATTGATTTCTCAAGCAATAGATTAACGGGGGAGATTCCAAGTGAAATCACGGATCTTGTTGGGTTAGTTTCTTTAAACCTGTCGAGAAACGGATTGACAGGTGAGTTACGTGCAAAGATTGGAAAGTTGCAATCATTGGATGCCCTTGATTTGTCAAGAAACCAGATAAATGGCAGAATTCCAACAAGCCTTGCTCAGATATATGGTCTTAGTGTCATGGACTTGTCATACAATAACTTTATTGGCAAAATTCCAACTGGCACTTAGCTCCAAAGTTTTGATCCCTCTGATTATGCTGGAAATCGTCAGCTGTGCAAACCTCCACTTCCAAAGATCTGTGGTGATCAACAGGAAACTCCGATCTTGAGCAACGAAGAAGAAAAGGATGAGCCTATAACATGGGGATTTTACATCAGCATAGCGCTTGGCTTTATTGTTGGATTTTGGAGAGTTTGTGGCGGTCTGATTTTTGTGAGGCCATGGGAGATACTCGTACTTCAGGTTCTTGAATGTCTTGAATGATTGGTTTTATGTGAGGGTGATTTCAATCAAGCAGCACTTCAATTAAGAAATGGTATGTAAATGTGATTTTATTTGTCTTTCTTAAATTTAAGCAATATGCATGCATCTATTCGTAAAGTCTTTCAGATTAATTTCACTGTCTTCTTCAAAACTTAATTGCATGTACTTGTTTATTTTTATCTACAGCTTCACTTCACTGAAAGAGCTTTCATGAACCATTATCTGTACAAGTTTTCTAAGTATTGAGTTATCATAATAAAGAACTTTACTACTAAATCTCCTTGGCAGATGATTTGTTAGTGTTAATTATTTGTAAGAAGTTTACTGCTACATTTACTTTATCAAGACCTTTCTGCAGTATATGTTTTGATTCATGATATAAACTAAAGAAATTCAGTTAATTCTGGACTGCATATGATTGTTTTGTTCGTCGTAAATTTTAGTTCAATGGATTGGTTGCAGTCTTGCGCATATGTCTATCAATGATCAGACAACATTTAACAAACTAATTATTATTAAAATTCATCATAAATAATACACCAGGAATCCTATATGCTTTCTACACACAAATTTCAAGCTTCTGAATGACATCCTCCCTACCAGTGTTTTTTACAACTTTCTGTTTTTCTTTCTATTTTGTCAAAGTAACTCATATACTCGAATCATTTGATGCACAGGAAATCAAATCAAATAAAACAATTCAAATACAACATATACTGCTGGAAGATGACAAAATCTAATACCGTGGAAATGATGAAGCTTTGGCTCCAGTGGTTTTAAACCTTATGATCGACGGCTATATAAGCTGAGAGCCAAACCGAGAGAAGTGGCAAACTAGGCACCTTGTTGACCGGCCTAGATTTTCACTTCTGTCCAGCTGCTTTGCTCCTTTAGGATTCAAGCATAGTACCCTCCGTAAGTGCTGCTTGAGCTTCACCATCCATTCCAAGGGCCGAAAGGGCGACAGCCTGAAGATAACATGCAAGTGCCAAACTGGGGAAACTACTTGTGCTTGCATTGCATCATTTATAGCTTCCTGAGGCTTGTCACTCATGAGATAAGACAAACTACGCCAGGCAAAAATTGTTGGAGAAACCATTGTTCCAAACCAATGAACTGCAAGTGAAATAGAACCGTCAGCAACGATAACAAATGCAGAGAAAGCAGCAATTAAGGATTTACCATTTTTTTTTTTTCCTTTCAGTTTTGTTCCCTTTATTGGTCATGCAAGTAGAGTTACTAGGTTCAGATACTCTAAGATACCTTAAATTACCAATTTCGTTTCTTCAAATCTTCCTATCATTAATTAGAAGATAAAATGCAACGATCGTATTCTGACTGGATATCTTACACCAAAGACCAAACAAAATTTCGTGCGAAGTTGTGTTTAGTAATTTATTTTAACAGGTCAGATAAAGAACATCCTATTGAAGGTCAAATTCAAATATCGGTATGAACATGAAAGCAACTCTTACCAAACCTCTACTCAGAATTTCCCACAAGTATCATAATAAGAACCTAACATGTGAATAACACTCAACTGTGGTTCTGAAGTCCTTGTGATTAAAAGCAGAATCCCCCCTTGTCTTTGAGAGTCTCCAAACTGGGGAAACTACTTGTGCCTGCATTGCATCGTTGAGAGCTTGCCACTCATGAGATAAGACAAACTACGCCGGGCAAAAGTTGTTGGAGAAACAATCGTTTCGACATCAATGAACTGCAAGTGAAATTAAACTGTAATCAACGATAACAAATGCAGATAAAACAGCAATCAAGGATTTACTAAGTTTTTTTCCGGTTTTGTTCTTTTTATTGGTCATGCAAGTAGAGTTACTAGGTCCAGGTACTCTAAGGTACCTTCAACTACCAATTTTCGCAAAACACGTCGTTCCTAACTGATTAAAAATGCTTCTCTCTACATTCAGGGAAGAAAAGAGAAAGTGCTCAATTATCTACAAAGCATAGCGGTCCAAAAGCATTCCTAAATCACATTTTCTCCAGCTTTTTACAATCGCAACTTTGGCTTCGTCCTAAACAATCCAATCTAAGTGATAGAAAGATCGCTTTGGGCGTCTTGAGCAATCAAATACCAAAATATTTGTAATTACAGAGTGGTAACTACACAAGCAGAGAAAACTACCCAAAATCTCACTCACATTATCATTTTGCTAAAAAGACAAGAACAAAATCGACAAAAAGCGAAAACAAAACATACCCAACTAGTCCAGTTACACAACACACCTTCATTCTACAACTAACAATTGTAAATCAAACCCGAAATGGAAAAACCCCCAAATTTGTGAGCTCAAATTGCACACATGAGAAATTAAATTGTGAACCCAAATATTAAATTTTCATTTTCTCGCTACCCTTTTCGTAAGAGGATCAAAGTTTGAATTCTGAAGATGAAATTGCGGGAAGAAAAAGGAACTTACAGGGTCAAGAGCGTTGGGCTCGGAGCCGTAATCAGCAGTCAAGAGGAAATAGGCAGCAGTGCAGTGGCCACCACGTCGTCCACCTCTCCAGCCTTTCGCTTTGTGAGTTAATCGCGATGCTTTTGCTTTCGCTTGGATTCTCTGGAAAGAAAAAGGGTTTAAAGATGTAGACTTTTGACAGTTGGTTTTAGAGAAAGTGATTAAGTTTTAAGTGAGGGCTTTCATTGTTGGGAGGGGAAGAAAGCACAAGATGGAATTGGAAGCAAAATGGGTTTTTTCTTTATTTTATAGTTTACTAGATTCAAATATAAAAGTTATATATATATATATATATATATATATAATATATGAAAAGGAGAGAAGTGGGAGAGAAATGATTTTTTTGATTTTTCTTGAAATTAAAATGCAATGATGAGGAGGTTTGTAAATATAAGTTGAGAAATGCTATTATTACTTTAAAATTTTCATTTGCACTCCTTATGAGTAGGGATGCAACATGAGTTGGGTCATGCCCAACCTAATTTCAAACCCGATCGAGAGGGTTAGAATGAAAGAAAACTCGTCCGAACCCAACCCGACCTCATAGGGATGCAACATGAGTTGGGTCATGCCCAACCTGATTTCAATCCCGATCGAGAAGGTTAGAATGAAGGAAAAACTCGTCCAAACCCAACCCGACCTCAACCTGATTATTATTTGGTTGTAGGGGTGGGTTTGGTTCCTTTCTATTTGGTTTTTTGCCGAAATTGAAGTTACTATTCGATTCGATTGTTTTTTTAATTTTTTCATTCGCTTGACTTTTGTTCGGTTTTTTATATATATATTTTTTCAATGAGTACTAACACTGTTGCATGGTACATTATATCACTAATGTATGCATTGTTGAAACTTCAAAGAGAGGGCAGATGCATATTTATTCCATTACCAAAAATAAGGGAAGATGCATATACTCCAGTACCAAATAAAACAACTGGGCAAAAGCCTTATTCAATCGTAAGGCACTGACCTCAAATAATTTTAATGCAAAAACTGAATTCTAATAATTATATGCAATGGGAAATTAACATAGAATCCATTTCATACCGTGTCTTAGTTAAGTAATTGGCTCCTGCCAAAATCCATTTCATCACTTGGCAATAAAAAACAATAACAAATCCTTAAACTAATCGTACAATAAAAAACAATAACGAATCCTTAAACTAATTGCATATGTACACAGTAATGTATTAGTTAGTAAGGGTTACTTATGTATCATAAAAATCGTTTAAATCGGTTTAGAATTCGGTTCGGTTTGGTTTAGTTAGGTTTCCGAACTCTTGACACCGAAACCAAATCAATATAATTCAGTTCGATTTGGTTTTTCTAATCCGGTTCGATTTTTCTTTGGTTCGGTTTATTTCGGTTTCAGTTTGTTGTTCGGTTCGGTTTGTTTTCAGTTTTCGATTTTTCGAACCCACCCCTTTTGGGTTGGGTTGGGTTGATGTTTGCTTGTCCATGTCAAGCCAAATCCAATCCGATTTCTAACCCAAATTGCTCATGCACATATTACCCGTCCCACTTCATATTATATAACTAGATAAAAGTTTGGGAGGACTATACTTGAGTTTGTTGTTTGCTTTGCATTTGAACAATGAACAAGTGTTGCTTTTAAGGGTGGGCATACAGGTACAGGAACCGCGGGTTGGGGCGGGCAATCATGGTTCGGGGCTGGTACGGGCCGGTTCCAGTTTTTTGAGGATAGAAATGGGGTGGGGCAGGTCCATAGTATTTAAGGGGCGGACCGAGTCCTAGGATTTGGATAACAGGACCCCGGACGGCCTGTTTCTAACTATAACCCATTTACAAATTCTCTAAACCTAATCCATTATCCATTCCATCCCATCGTCCCTTTCCTTCCTGGACTTAAACTAGACTCCCACTTGAGTCATCTCCTCCACCACCACGACAGCTCAGCTCCCTCGACGACACCACCTATTCCTCATTCTCTTCTCCCTCCCACCCTTGAATTGATTGCTTTGATTGCTTCGAGATTTCTACAAAACCAATATGGATGAAGCATCAAAATTCAAAAAACCTAGGAGATCAATCAAATTCTGAAATACCCATTCAAAGAACACAAAGGCACTGCCCCCCACGTGCACATTTTTGACAAAAGGTTTCATCTTGGTGGAAAATATAATTAAAAATTAGGACTTTCTGCCTTTTATCAGAAGGATATGGAACTCATCTTCGGTTTGGTAGGCGATGGCTTCGTCGTCTTGCAAAACATACAAAATCATGGTGCTCGACACCCAAAAGCTCATCGTAGCCAGCGGCGTGTCCGCCAACAAGGTTCAGTTCACGAAATACATACAGAAGACTACCATCGTCGATCTGAGTCAGATTGGAGCCTCGCGCCATCGTCGTCGATCGGAGTCAAGAGATAGAGACCTTGATTTGGGATTGGGAGAGATGAGCAAGAGAGACGGGGACCACCAACTTCACCGATTCACCACTGGTGGTTCAGCTGCTGGTGTGGGTAGCTTCTAACCCGTCGATTTCGTTGGTAGTGGGAGCAATCTGGAACCGTGGAACGTTCTGGAGCTCTGTATCAAAACCAAAAAAGAAAAAGAAAAAAGTTAATTGGGCTCGTGGACCAGCCTCGAAACGGCCTGTTTGAAATGGGCCTGGTTAGGGCCGGTTCCCAAACTTAAAAACCCTCTACCCGGTCCGGCCCGCCCCATTACTGTTTAAAACAAGTAAGGTCCGGTTCCTTCAAAATTGGGCCCGGGCCGACCCTAGTTGCTTTTACGTTTTATTGTTGGTTAAAGCATTGATATTGTATTGTCATTTAATTTCAATTTTGCATGGTTGGAACTTTTGATATGCGTTCCATGCTATTTGGTTTATTTTTATTATGGAGGGTGATGTGTAAAATTGAATTTTAAACAATTTTGCATTATTTGGTTCAAAATTTGAGATTTATCTTATAAATAATGTGTTAGAAGATTGAATTTGATAAAATTGGGCAAACCCAAATTTAACTCGAGTAAGCCGAACCCAATTTAAACCCGTACTTGAGTAACCCCCTAGGAACCCAAACCCAACCTATACCCGAATTAGAAATGTTGGGTTAGGATTTGGTCAACCATCTAACTCACACAATTCGTCCAAGTTGCACCCTACTCACAAATTTATCTTTCTTTCTAAATATAGGAAGTTTGAAGGGCTAATAATAAAAATTTTAAAAATAGATTTAATAAGGACAACAATGATGAGAGCACAAGCATGATGAAAGTATAAGATGCGTTTAAAAGGGATGTACAGAGTGGTCAAGTGCTTGGCGTAAAAGTGATATTGATTAACTTGGATTTTGAGAAAACTCCACATTGCATCAACTTGTCAATTGCACATTTTAGCAACCAAATTGTATAAACTGGTGTTAAGCTCTTCTGAAGTAAATGGAATGCAAAATCATGAAACGTTATTAAGCTCATTTTTTCGCCTGAAAATTATGAATTTAAGGAGACAGAAAGACAGGGCACTAGAAAATAGAGGAAAGAGAATGGAAGAGCCTAATACATCTACTTTATTCTACAAGAGATTTGTATAAAGAACGAGAGTCTACTTTCTTAAGTTCGTTGTTCGTGATTATATTTATCAATTGTGTCTCCCTAACATTATACTATTATTCCTCCTGTGCGATTTAAAAGTTAAAACCCATCAGTCCTTTAACTCCCCAGACAAACAGCACCGATGGAAGAAGAAACAAAGCCAGCCGAGTCCACAGCTACCCAAGTCCTCCCAACCCCTCTGAGCTCCGCCGAAGTTCTCCCTGTATAGCCTCCTCCGTCTTCTCTTCCTCCCAAGACCAAGAAGAGACCTCTTGAAAATGATGCTCTCTTCTCCAACTCATCCACCCTCTACAGGGTTCGCAGCGTCCTCAAAGAGGTCCGTCCTCATTTCGAGGTACAGCTAAAAACCCATGTCCCAAGTTTTGCATCTTTATGTGAATTTCTTGTAAATTTTGAAGATTTTTGTGATCTAGGTTTTCTTTTTATTGAATTGTGGATTTGGGTTTGTTTGGATTCACAATTTGCATGTCTTTAACCTTTCTAAATATTTCATTTTTCTTTAATAAGATAAAATAAATTTATAATCTTTGTAATTCCGCTGCCTTGTACTTACATTTTCGGTTGCAAAATTCTAATATTTGAACTATTAAGTGAAGAATGAAGGCATATGATTTATGTTCTCAAGTGAATTGAGGTGTTTCTATTTTGTATTACGTGAAGCTGTCAAAATTAGTTTTTATTTGCTACATTTCGGATAGTGTTCTATTATTTTAGGCTGCAGACCAAGTGTAATATGTTAAATGTATGTTATATCATTATGTAATCTGTATGCCATGGGTAGAATTTAGAAGTTGATTAGGTCCTCTTGAGACTGTTGGGGAGGCCTTTGGGTGTTAACTTGGTTTGTAGATTGTTCGTCTATCAAGGTTGTCAATGTAATCACTTTAAATCCTGCTGTTTTGAACTGCTTCTTCTGTAACTTGTTGTCTTTCGGATAGTGTTCTATTATTTGAAGTATGCATGAAGTAACTTGTTGTCTTTTGTTATCTTGAAGGTTCTCCAGACCCCTGACTTTGGAACATGCAAGCCATCCGAAGAAATTCAAGAATGTAAGCTCATCAAGATTTTGTTTTCATCTTTTCACACAATGACATATAGTTATCCCTTGAGTTGTATGATAAACCTGAGCTGATTTGTTAATATTAAAATAAGTGGTTATTAATGCGGTGCTTATGATGACATCCGACTTTCATTCACGTGCTAACTTGGTTTATTAATCTGTCGGGTGAATGATCATATTGAGTTTCACCCTTGAAACTCAGTTTGTGATAATTTTATTGTTGGCCACCCAATACTAGATATTGTTAGTAGCATTCTGATGGCCTTTTGCTTCCTTTACGAGGAGATATCTGTCTCACTCATCTTCTTATGTTGACGCATGGTTCTGTCCTGAGTTTCTTGAGCTCCATGTATGCCTTTTCTCCAGTTTTTGTATCCCTTTGGATACTTTTGAGTTCAAGGCTTTTTGATGGAGCCAATTGCATGAGATGTTGTTTGTTACTTGCCATTTGACGGACAAGTAGAAAGTGACTTTTTATGGATTGATCATGGGATGTGCTTGTGATCATGTATGTTGCAAATTGCAGATGTGAAGCTTCTGATGGAACTTTGCAAACAGATGACGGCAGAAACAGTTTCGGCAACAAGAAGTAAGAATGCACCAGCTGAAAAGCCCCAAGATACAAGGGCTTTTGGGAAGCCATCAGAAAATAAGTTTCCATCAGGTGTAGCCAGTGAGAAGCAGCGGGGTGAAGATGGTCAGACTCAAGGGACATATATTGTTGGTGGGTCTGCTTTTTTCTTGAATTTCATTATATTTGTAGGCGAAGAACCAGTCTACTATGGAATAACAAAGGAGTCATTTTGAGCTAATGGCAGCAAAGAAACGGTTCTGTAATCGTTCCGTTATCTTAGACTGTGATTGCTAGCAGAAAATATTAATCCTACCCCATTATATATATAAAAAAGGGGGATTTCATTGATGATTTCATTAGAATGGCTATTCACCTTGATTCTTCAAATGGGATCAGTGGATGTTTTAAATTTGTAATATTTGAATGGATGTAATGATTTGATGAACTAAAATTTATGTCAGCAATTTTATTATAGAAAGACAGGCTGTTTGATTAGTATCTTCACTGGAGACATGGATGGTACTATTATCTGGACGTCGGACCAGACATCTGCTAGGGACATCAACTTAAAACAGTTGCAGTGTGTCAAGTCTCAAATGCAAACCCAGACCAAGGTAAGCCATCTGCTGCCATGTTTCTTTCCCTTGCAGATCCAGTTGCAGAAGAGGCTTTTAACAATCGAGAGTGACCCTCAAAAGTTGGATATTCCTCTCCCTCTGTAAATATATTCTTCTGCATAAGGGTGATTCTGCGGACACCCAACTATAACGACAAATTCTTAGTTGTTCATAAACCATTCTTGGGTGCCCAGAGACAATTCTCGAGTGTCCATTGAATCACTCTTTTCGTAAGGAAAACAACTAGACACTGTCATATTCATTCACAATCTAACAATGTCCCTGCCCAAAATCCAACAACAAACCCGATCCCCTTACTGATGTAAAAATCCTCTCTATGCATCCAATGCAGGGATTGCAGTACGACCATGTTCTTTAGAGTCAAATTAAGACCAAGAACCACAATTACTTAGGAAAGCAAAATAATTCCACTTGATAAATCAAGTACCAAGAGCATCTCCCATACCGTCTTCATATTCGAGATTTCTTTGAGATATTTGGCGATTTCTTATATATTGAGATACCTTGAGACCTCTATTCTGGTTCATTAGAAGACATCTGTCCCTATATTTAGGTGATGGGTAATCCTAAGGAAACCAAATTTTTTAAACCAAATTTGCAAACCAAATGATGCGGTTGTTGATAATTGGATTATTATTTAAGCGTTGATTAACTTGCTTATTTCCTATTGGTGACACATCATTTGGTTTGCAAATTTAATTTAAAATTTTGGTCTCCCTAACATTACCATTAGGAGATATGGGGATGTGAGGACTCCATTTATAGTCCTCATTGAAGATGCTTGTTTTACAATAATTCCATTAGACAACATGATTGATAAAGTGAGACTTTTTGATGCCCCATTGAAGAAGCTCACATTACAATAATTCCACATAACTACTTTCTTTTTATTCACCAAGGGATTGAAAATCCTAGTGTAAAGCCCCTTTAACCTATAAAAATAATTTTAGCAAGACTAGAATTTTCAGAAGTGATTATCTTTTTAAGTGAACCACTGAATCTGGGATGAAAGTTAATCCCTTTAAAACCGAGGCACTCAACACACGCTTTAGTAGGTGAGATGTTATGGTTAAAAAATAAATATTATTTGAACAAGTGCTTACACCAGAATCATTGGCCTTGAATTTGGGACTACATCTAACTTTTTTAATTCGAGCAATATTCTAATCTAAACTAAACTATAGGAAGGGAAATTCGAACTTTGGGTGCAAATTCAAAGGGGAGCATACTGCTCTAACCAACTTGGCTACACCAAGGTATGGTGGGATGACAAATGGCATAAGTTAGGGGAAAAGGATCCTCTCCGGATCCATTTTGTGGGGATCGTAAGGATCCCCACATCCTAGCCGTTCATCGTACATTGTGCAGACATTTTTTGTTAGATACTATTTATGTTTAAATTTAAATAATAAAAGTCAAATGATTTCTGACCGCACGATACACAATGACTGGGTGGCAAATTGATATTCAATAGGTCATGGAGATGTGCATATTTCAAGTTCTTAAATGTTGTAAACGATCAGTTGGGTTTAAGTAAGGGTGGAGTTGATCAAACGACGGAGAATGCTTAGATGCATATTTTTAGCTTATGCATATATTTATTGAATGCTATAGAAAATGGAGTTGATGCATCTTTTTAGGTCATGGGGATATGCCTACTATATCTTTGCAGAACATGCTATGCAACACTTTTTATAGCAATTATTGAATGCTATAGAAAGTGGTTTTGTGGTGTAGTGAAGAGAAGAACAGGAAGTACTGTGCGTGCGGGTTATTCATCTAATCTTAACGCCACAGCCGCATCATCAAAACCAAACTGAAATCCACCAAACCGAATTACTTCTGTTTATTTTTTTATGAATTAAAAAAAAATCAAATTGGACCGAACCAAATAATTGTAGAATTATCAGAGAAATGGGCCAAAAGTCCACTCCAACAACACCGATATTGTTCACAGTTTGGTAATTACCACATGCACAATCTGTCAGGTGTGGGGTTATGATATTTAAACTCTCATTTTGTCAGAGATATGATCATAGGATATTTAAACTCTCATTTTGTTAGAGATATGGTCAATGTGAGCTATTTCAACACGTTCCTCACATGGGAGTCATACGTGGGAGATCTAAACATCGACAACCATATGAAGCCAGTGGGACTCACCTTACACGCAGGGTCAAGGGACCCATCATCATCGCCCAAGGCCAAGAGGACCCAACCATCATGTAGCAGTACATGCCTGCTCTTGGCTCTGATACCATGTAGAATTATCAAAGAGATGCCCATTCCAATAACACTGATATTGTCCTTAACTTGGTAATTACCACATGCACAATCCGTCAAATGTGGGGTTAAGATATTTAAACTCTCATTTTGTCAGGAATACGGTCGATGTGGGATATTTCAACACTTCCCTCACGTTGGACCAAATTTGTGGATCACATGTTAATTCTATACTTTATATGATTGTTTTGTTTGTCATAAATTTTTTACTGTATATGATTGTTTTGTTCGTCATAAATTTTTGAATGGTAAAGTACAAAAAACTACCTTAACTATTGGTGTCACGACACTTTCATATCTCATCTTTTAAAATTGACAATGTCATACCTCATCTTACGAATTTGTGCCAATGTCAGACCTCCGTCAATTTTTCTATTACTTTTTTTGTTAAATGCTGACGTGGCTAGAGACGGGACCCAATTTTTATTAAAAAAAAATTGATTAAATATTAAAAAAATTAATTAAATATTAAAAGTAACAAAAAAAACAAAAAAAAAACCCATCAACCTGTGTCCCCCTCCCTAAAAACCTAGATCCCCTTATCTGAGTTCTCTCCCACCCAACCCTCTCTCTCTTCTCTCTCCCTGCAACATGCATCCCTGAAATCCCAAAACCCATAAATCCTTCCCACCTGTCCCCCCCCCCCCCCCCCAACCTTCCTCTCCGATCCCACCAACGACGACCCTACCTCTGTCGTTGACTCCAGCAATGACAGCCACGACCCTTAATCGCCCCCAAACCCTAACTCTAGCCACAACCTCCACAACAACATTCCCTTCTTCTCCTCGCCCCCAGAGTCTGCCCCTCCGGCGATCTGCGAGAGAAAAACAAAACAACAACAACAACAACAACAACAACAATCCCAATAGAAAAACTATCTGTTTTTCCTAGAAAATTCCAAGATTTTCTGAGAAAATCAGAGGAAGGGCGAGAAACAGAGAGAGCGAGTTGTGATCTGAGAGTGGCTCTCTTTGGTCTGAGTTTCCGATAAATGGTATATATAGGCGGGTTGGATGAGGAGGAGATAGTGGAGGTGAAGTCCATGGCGATGGGTTCTAAGAGGGTGAAGCCTTTGCACAATTTCAACTTGCCGTGGTATTTGAAGTGGGGGAACCAGAAGCACCTGTGGTGCCAGAAGGAGACCTCCAACACCAGCGGGGGTGGTGGGGAAGGGTCTGGGGTTAATTGGCGATTGTCGGCTCAGAGGATTGAGAGCTCGCTGGCGATGATGACTCGAGTGGGAATGGTTTCTGGGTTTTGAGATTTTAGGGATGTAGGTTGCAGGGAGATAAGAGAGAGAGGCGAGAGAGAGAAAGGAGAGAGAGGGTTGGGTGGGGGAGAACTCAGAGAAGGGGATCTGGGTTTTTGGGGAGGGGGGACACGGATTGATGGGTTCTTTTGGTTTTTTGTTTTTTTTTTAATATTTAATTATTTTTTAATAAAAATGGGTCCCGTTGCTGGCCACGTCAGCATTTAACCGAAAAAGTAATAGAAAAACTGACGAAGATCTAACATTGTCACAAATTTGTAAGATGAGGTATAACATTGCCAATTTTAAAAGATGAGGTATAAAAATGTCACGACACCAATAATAAAGGTAATTTTTTGTACTTTTACCCATTTTTGAACAAGGGGTTAACTTTTTATTTTTAATTTTTATCCAAGTAGTAATTTATATCAACGTCTGACAACGATAAGACGACGTTTGAAAAACTAATAATTATTATTTATTTATCCAAGTAGGAATCCTATATGCTTTCTGTACACAAATTATAAAGCTTCTGAACGATTTCCTCCCTTCCACTGTTTTTAACAAACTTTCTATTTTTGCTTTCCATTTTGTCAAAGGAATTCATATACTCGAATTGACACATAAGAAAGCAAATCAAATAAAACAATTCCAATACAAGGAAAATGACCAAAATCTAATCCCATGGAAATGATGAAGCTTTGGCTCCAGTGGTCTTAAACCTTATGATCGATCGACGCCATATATGCTAAGAGCCAAACCGAAAGAAGTGGAAAACTGGGCAGCTGGTCGACCGGCCTAGATTTTCACTTTTGTCCAACTGCTTTACTCCTTTTGGATTCAAGCGTAGTACCCTCCTTAAGTGCTGCTTGAGTTTCAATGTCCATTCCAAGTGTCGAAAGGGCAACAGCCTGAAGATAACACGCAATGTGCCAAACTGGGGAGACTACTTGTGCTTGCATTGCATCGTTTAGAGCTTTCTGAGGCTTGTCACTCATGAGATAAGACAAACTACACCGGGCAAAAATTGTTGGAGAAACCATCGTTCCAACATCAATGAACTGCAAGCAAAATAAAACAGTTGGCAACGATAACAAATGCAGAGAAAGCAGCAATTCGGGATTTAATAATTTTTTCTTTCTTTCAGTTTTGTTCTTTTTTATTGGTCATGCAAGTAGAGTTACAAGGTTCAGATACTCTTAAGGTACCTTAAACTACCAATTTCGTTTCTTCTATCAAGAATTAGAACATAAGATGCAACACCAAACAAACTTTGTACGAAGCTGTGCTAGTAATTTATTTTAACAGGTCAGACAAAGAACATCCTATTGAAGGTCATATTCGGATATCGGTATGAACATGAAAGCAACTCTCACAAGTATCATAATAAGAACCTAACCTGTGAATAACACTCAATCGTGGTTCTGAAGTCCTTGTGCTTAAAAGCAGAATCCCCCTTTTTCTTTGAATCTAATGATTCCTGCATTTGGTCAGTCCACATTTGGAACGAGAGCTGTAGTGGAACGTAAGAGAGAAAATGTTTCAGTAACACAACCAAACTATTGAGAAGGCTAAATATGTACACAACACAACTTAGATTTTTCTCCATCAATTAAGCGAATATAGAACCTCATTTGTCATTCCATCATCTTTATAGCCGATACTCTCTAGGATCTCATGTATAGCAGTCAAATCCCTTCTTGTGCAGGCTTCGCCGAGTGGTGAAAGAGAAGACCAGGAGGTACCGTGTGGGATACCCATCAAAACAGAAGAAGGAACCTGCAGAGGTGAGCAAAAAGAATAAAGGAAGTCCAGGATACAGCAACCAGCATCATGTTAAGCATCTATATATGATTAAACTACTACGATGGTGCAGATCTGAGTGCTTCTAATTGGCACCTAACAAGTACGGTATCACTGAAAACCCTTGTAATTAACTACCCTCAAGTTCGGGGCATAAGAGATTGATATTTTACACAGTATCATTCACCATGAAAGGCACTAAACAAAAGTGTAGCTCTCTCAAGTCCTCACTAATAACAAATTAGAGTCATATCCCTTTCCCAATTTTTCAAATATTTCCGCTTGGTACAAGGTTCAGTATTAACAAATAATGAATCAGTAAATATGAGCTTACACCATTAGCTCAGATTGAGTTCGGTGAAAAGAAGACAACATATGAATATATTGCTTACAAGACTGCCCCAAGATATAAATCTAGAAACAATTGTGTGAAGATTTTAAATAGTCAAACTATGCTCCCCAGGTAAAGTTGGGAATAGAATGCTTAAGTAGAGAAACAGAGGAGAAAGAACTAACCTCAGTTTCTTTCTGAAGAGGAGTCAAAGAAGCAACTAATGACTTTGGATTTGGTCGCTCTCGGGGTTCAGATTGTAAACATCGTGAAGCCAAGCGTGCCAACTCAGTACCATCATCATTAGAAAGCTGTACTTCCAAGCAAGAATCTGTCAGCATCTGAAGATTTCTGTCTCGAATCAGGTCTAGGGCCTGGCACATAATGATCAACCACCAGATGAATACATTTACTTACTTTGTGTTTACATATCCTAAGAAGGATAAATTCTCACGCAGATTTCATAACAATTGAAAGTAAACAATATTTTATTGTAGGTAAAAGAGTAATCATTAGATCTTTACAAGAGTTTCCCTAATTTATCTTTTCCTACAAATGGTTTTTTCTTTATTTTGTTCCGTTCACCACTCGAACAATCACTTAAACAATTGAAAGTAAACTATTTTTTATCTTAGGTAAAAGAGTAATCATTACATCTTTACAGGAGTTTACCTAATTTATCTTTTCCTACAAATGGTTTTTTCTTTATTTTTGTTCCGTTCACCACTGGAACAATTACTTACATGGCTAGGGGGGATATGCTTTCCGCTGAGAAGATCAATCAAGAGAGTCCCAAAGCTATATATTGCACTTTCTGGTGTTACTCTCCCTGCAAGACAAGGGATGTGCAGTGTATAATAATTGCTGAACTACATACTTAAAGGATGCTTGTCAAGTAAATCATAAACTTGTTTGGAGAAAAACGCCGCTTTTTTTTTCCATGATCTACCTACCAGTCCTAATATATTCAGGAGGAGTAAATGCCAGATTTGTACTATAACTCTTCCCATCCCTACTATTTTTCATCAGTCCAAAGGTGGATAGTCTAGGCTTGCCATCCTGAAAAATTATAATGAATAAAGTAAACGAATACAATTAGAATATACTTAGGAAAGGATACCAAACAGATGGAGTCAAAATATAGTTACCTCATCAAATAAAATTCTGTAACCATTAAGGTCGTGATAAAGCGCACGCCCCTTACTTGTGCAGTATTCTAGAGCCTGTGCAAGATGTAACACAACTCTTAATCGCATTACCCATTTCATAGGCTGTGTATCCCCTGATGATTCAAGAAGGTAGTAAAGTTATTTTCCACTAAACAATAGCACAGTACTCATCAGCGGAAACATTAGCGAAATTCGAGAAGATGGCAAAACTGAAACAAGACCACTCAGTTGTCAAACATGAACCTGTGCTATAAACGAAAGTTAGTATTAACAAAAGTTTCTAACACCCAAAAGGGGGGAGGGAGTAATAACCCTCAACCATTGTCTCAATGTAGATCCCCACACCAACATCTCTTAAGTAAAATTTGGCAATGGAATTCAGGGTGAAGAAGTGATAAATTATACCAGAAGAGAGACATTTATAGTTTGAAGTTCTAACATAATATGTGACCCTCATTTCTAAAATAAATGTGATGCTTAATATCCTAATATATCCTTTTTGAATGAAAACCCAAAGTGAAACTATTAAGCAGGGCAATTGCAAGACCAAATGGATCCGATATCCAACCGTAAAAATGAGTACAACATAGATCAGTAACCAAAAACCTAGTAAAGGAGCAAGCCTTACAATGAAAAAGATGCTTTGCAAGTGTTTCATTGGGCATATATTCCGCCACAAGCAACCTTTCATCACCTTCACAACAACAACCAAGCAAATTGACCAATCTATGGTTGCGGAGGTGACCGACCAATCTTGCTTCCTCCTGCAGTTGGGGCAAATGAAAATCGTCTCAGAATAGTGGTTGTACATAGAGAAGACAGAAAATGACGTGCTTCCTTTAGTGGAGCAGATAAAACGTTTGATGAGGAATCATTTGGTCCAAAAATAACTGTAAATTTCAGTCATAGAGAAATACAGCAATGCATTCATGATTCTATATGCCAAAAGCACCCTATGACCTGAGTTGCAAACCACATAAGATCTCAACAGAAAATTACATTAGTGTAAAACATAAAGATAGAAACAATAGTTCTGCAGAAAATGTAGACTAGTTTTCGTCACCAAAGCATCTGGATTAGAGTTTTATGATACATAAAAGTATGCCTACCACAAATTGCTGAGCATCGGGCCAGGCCAACCTATTGAAGCGCTTAACAGCAATTCTCTTCTGATTTTCAAGTTTCCCTTTATAAACAATATTTGGAGCCTTCTCTCCTTGCTTAGACACAATGTACTCCACGGCAAAACCAGATGTTGCATTTTTAAGTTGCTCAAATGTGAATTCATGAAATGCAGGTAAGTTATCAACCTCACTCTTCTCCTCATTATCTGTATTAAAGGAGAACCATCCACAAGCATCATAATCTGCTTCTACATCAAAACAGCCAAGAAAAGACATATTTTAACCCACCAATATCAGGAGTTTCGAGAACCGCTGCCTTCATTTGTGAATTCCAGCAACATGGTATGAGTTTGAAGCATTGACCCCCCATCTCAATGCCACGGTATCAATATAAACCAGAAGTCCCTTTTTCAATCTCTGCCTCTAAAGAAAACCAACCTCAACTAAATCCAGATTCCTCTGACTTCTCGCCCACTAAACTTCAAAACCTCCTGAAAATTTATCGAAATAGAAATTATCTGTTGAATCTCATTTCCTTAGAATCATAAGACCGAAAAATAAACTCGACTATAAATATATATTTGGGCATTAGCATTTTCTCTCTATCCACTAAACTAGTACTAGAAAATAATGAAATGAACCAGAAACAGCTTTAAAAGTTCTTTCAGTACCTCAACCAACTTGGGGAAGCTGAAAACACCAAAACCCAAAACTCAGTAAAGCAAAACCTTCACAGCTCACCGGAAAAGCTATAAGCACCAAAACTCAGTAAGCACTTTTTCAGTAGACCCAAAAACAAAAGTTTTTAAACCTTTCAGCTGCTTCTCCAATGCTCAAAACCCTTTTTCTGGGTTTCTTTCTCTCTACGTCTTTATCCTCCCTTTCTTGATCGGATCAAAATCCTCACAATATCCAACGTTGTTGCCTCACAAACCCCAGAATTTGAATTCTAAACGAAACCCAAATCGAAAAAATCAGAGAAAAAAGAACGTGATAGTTGAAAAAATGGCTCAAAAATCCGAGGATGCTAACACTGTTTGTTTTTATTTATTATTTATAGAGAAACAAATCCAGCATTAATCTATCAAAAACATCACAAGAGTCAAGGATATTAAACTAAGTAACAATTAAATCATTCTTGTATTTATTTAGTTGTGAAAATTTTGACCAGCTTACTAAATTTCCTTTGTTTTGAATGAGCTGGGCCATTGGTTTGGAGTTCATTGGTGAGATATTTGTATTGAATTTTGTTGTTTGGAATGAATGTGAGTGGGGCCAAGTGGCCAACTGAAGTTGAGACATTTTCATCATTTGCAATCGTTACGGCGCCGTTTCTATACCAAAAACTAAAAAAGTGCGCCCGTACGATTTAGTATTTAATCTCGATCTATTATGTCACTTAATACTACGATTTATCGGTATTCATCTTCACTTATAAGTGAAATGTCTCATATTCGATTTACCTTCTTAGTGTAGGTAATATCGTTTATTCAGAAAAAAATAATAACAATAAAAATAAAACTTGATTTGTCCTTACAATTACTATAAAAATAAAAGAAAATCCAGGTAGATACAAATAATTTGAGTTGAGCATCTTTGTGAAGTTGGTCAATATATGAATCTTTTGGACACAAAATGTTGAGATACAAATCCATGAACCCACCAGAATGATCTCTGTCTTCGACGATGTGCTGCATGTAAAAACAGAAACTGAAACGAGATTCTAGCACGCAAATTCTTGAGTTCGATTCCAATATCACTTGTACGAAAAAGTTGTTCACAAAGATAAATGAACTCCAACGAATGTGATTTTACTTTTAACTATATCAACACAGTGTTCGTTAAGCACCATATTAACACAAATTAAACCATAAGCAGGAAATTACTGTGTTTACATGGATTTGTTCTACTCAAGACGAAAAATCGCAAACTTACCTTTCTTGGGACGGTATCCCTACATTTACACAGCCTCCACCTTTGCTTGTGCATGAACTGCACCTGCTGCCCAAACAACCACCACACACTATATAAGAATTGAGAAATATATTTATACAGAAACGATAACCTTAATAGGCACCACATGAATCTCCCAAAACAGAGCAAAAAACAGTAAAGCAAAGAGAAACAGGCACAAAACAATGAATGATACAGCCTACGACAGTGTGAAACTCACCTTGTTAATACATGTTACAGAGTACAATATATATAATATGCAATCAAAGCTAAGTACCAAAGCGTGTGAGAGAGGAGTACTAGGTTTGTGAGATTGCATGTGTATTGCTCAAATATATATAGAGAACTCTTTGTTCACATATAAATGTATTCACCGTCATTCTTTTTTAAGCTAACTCCGGCCAAAAGAACGCACAATACTTACATTAAACTCGAAAAGAGTCCTGCAAAATTTGCGTATAGGCAACAGATTCCCAATACAGAACATGGAAAACACACAAATGACGATACAAAGAACCCCTTCTCTAGACACTTTTTCTTTCAGTTTTCTACGAAGATTGTTATACACTCTACAATTACAGTAAGTTCCATGAAGTCTTATCTTTTATCCATCAACCACTTTGAAAAGAGCAACGATTACTATACAAATAAGATAAGAATTGCATTCTTACTACTGAGTTCTGACTTTCTTCAATCTGTACATGAGGGACTCAATAGATTTTTGTAATTTCATGCTATCTCTCAGTGATATTTCCTGAGATGCGAGGTGTAAACTTTGAATCCCGGGACCCAAACTGGCAAATGATGGAGCTGCAGGTAGAGATTCAGCAGCACATTCAATCCCATCTCCGTACGCAACCAATCCGGCGCAAGTTGCAATACTACACCCAAAGGTAGCCCACGGTAGGACACCAATTTTCCGGATATGTCGTTTCCTCATTATTTGATAGAATGCTGTTCTCATGGCTGAAAAGCTAGTCTTCTCTGCAGCACCTATAACACTATGGGCAGCTACTCGGATCTTCTCAGCAGAAGCAGTTGTTTTCAGTAAAGTTGTTGATTTGACACCTGGAGCTACCATTTTTTAGGGGCCAAGCGTCTTACTAAGAGCAAATCCCACCGTCTTATGGGTTTGTCTTAGAAAGAGTTTAAGTGAAGCTGGAACTTTGAAAGTCACCACTTTCATCAAGGTTGAAGCAGGAAATTTGAGTGTCGCAGCTTTGGAGAGTGAAGATGCTCCTCAAACTGCTGTTGCCCCTGCCCCTACTGCCACCAAAGGTTTATCAGTTAGCAGTCTTTTCCTGTCAGTATCATTTGACATTTCCCCCTCACCCTCACAATCAGTAACAAGCTTTCCGACCATTTCCTTGACCTCTAATTCTAAAGGGACATGAGTGTTCCAGTGTTTTCTAAGACCTGCTAAGCCACTAGCATCCACTACTGCCACTATGGTCTCGAACTTCTTAGTCTGGCGACGAAGGGCCTCTACCAGCAGAGCATGTGACTTGTCCTCAACTGGAAGATCGGAAAGCTTAGCCTGATTTAAGCTCGGCTCCCTCATTTTATTAATGGGAAGGTGACCGGCATTGGTCAGAGAAATTCTCAGCCCCTTGATTGCAATCTGAAGGGCATAGAATTCAGATATAACATTGGTATCTACAGCTTCACATCTGTTCACATTGTAGAGCATCTTTTGAGCATTAGCTAGAGTCTTTCCCATTGCTGGGAGATCAGAAAAAATATTATGTAGATCCAAAAGATATGGATAAATCGACTGAGCAAACTTTGGGGCCTCATAATTGGATTCCAGCTGAATTTCTTTTGACGCCACCTTAGAAACAGAAGTTGATGGACTTAGCCTCGATATTGATAAATCAATATACCGGGATAATAACTTAACCATCTGTGATTGTAAATCATTGGTTATGTATAACCTCATCGAACTCAATGCAGCAACTAAACCACTTTCTGTGGAACCAAGCCACTAAACCCTGGAACTTGCTCACTGCTTCAAGTTCACCTGGGGTATTCTCCGCACCAGAACTTTTTACAAATGGCAATTCAAACACCAAGAATGATGATCCAACCTCCTGAGCCACCCTCTTGGCTGCCAAAAAATGTCCATGAAAACCAACCCCAAAAATCTTTTGTAAAACCAAGTTTCCTGCAATATCTTCATACCTCTCCTTGTTAACCTTCTCTAAAAAACATCGTTTGAGAACTCCTAACGTTGAAGTGGGAAATGATTTATCAAAACCATCACATAATACACTTTCTTCGGATTGAATTTCAGTCAGAGTTGAATGGCCCACCTGGGCAATGACAGCATCAGGTCTAATCTCCCTAATTAGACAATCAGCATCCGTTGCTGACCACTCGGATAAACTTTGAGCAGAAAGTATGTAAATTACAGACCGAGTTTCAGGCTAATGAACTGCGTAAACAAATTGTTTCGTGCGTTCAGGTATTCCGAGTTTGCGCACCAACTCATTCGATACTTTCAGGTCATCGGACTTCAGTACAGAAAAGGGCCAAATATTTTGTAGGTTCAAAACAAATGCAAGTGCCATTATATAGCAGTAGCCCTTCTTAATTTTCGAGACCGCAATCCTCCTAACTCAACTTAATAAGTATACTCTAATTCTTTCTTAGCCTCAAATTGTCAAACTCATAACCGACATAGAAAACAACTCCAAATTCTCAGTTCCAAACTGAATTTCCAATACCCACATAACTTTGCGAGCATCCAAACAGAGTCCATACACGCAGAATTTGATACGATTCGATACTACCCAGTTGAGGGAATTCAACGATCATTACAGCTACATTTCAATGCAATCAAAAGAACCCTAAACAGAAAAATAAAAAACATCTCATCGATAACCAGAAGCAAAACGTACTTTTTCCAGAAATTTGGAATTCTATTTCGCCTCCTTATAAATACCTGATTAATGGGCCGATTTCTGTATCCAAAATTATAGTCTCTCTTTGGATGACAATCATCTGCAATGTTGGGACTTCGGAGATCAAATACTTGCACCTGACGTAGCTTGGCGAAGCTGAAATCGACAGAAACAGCAAGGCGCAGATTCCAAAAACCCAAAACCCCGAAATTAAAACTTCTCGATTGAACAAATTAATAACCTTTTACTGGGTTCTTCCGCTCTCTGCGTCTTGATCCAATCCAACATTCCCTCCCTCACGCTGAGCGATGGAAGATGGAAGCTTTTGAAATAGCCTCAGAACTCTAACGAGGAAAGAACTAGAATCTTGAAGGTTGTGGTATTTTCGTAAAATAATTTTACGACTCATGAAACCACTTACGGCCCAAAAAGAGAATTAAGTCTTCAAGGGCCAAGAAACTGCACATTTATTTGGGTCGCAGAAGAAAGCCCGTAGTCAACAACCGCAAATTGATTCGTCTAGGGTACAAGTTGGAATGGAATTTTCGATTTTCTCATTAAAATTTTCGATCCGAACCCAAAAGAATTTAAATCTAAATATATATTTCATTAAAGTTGGAATGGGAATTTGTCTAGGGTACAAGTTCAAGACCAAAATGACGGCGCTGAATAAGCCTAAAGCCGCCCAAGCTATGGAGGTTGACAAATGAGGTTCAGTCGCAATGGTTATATGTGTATGTTAAGAAGTATTGAAAGAAATGGTTATGAATTTGCCTTTTTGATATTTACTTCAGGTTTCTCTAATGGTGTTGGTCATTGTCACAATTTTGCTCCTTTGATTATGAGTACAATGTCTAAATTTAGTTGGAAAATTCGTATTGTTAGACAATGCCACAACATTGTTCTTACCCTGTTTCCAATGTGTTTGTGGCTTAATTAATAGTTAGAATATTGACGAATATAGAGCAAAGACATTACTCTGGAAAATTTTGTGTGAAAAGAAAAGTTGTCTTGCTGCTCAGTGACACTGATTTTTTTGGTAGCATGAATTGCTGGCACAAATTTTTATTAAGATTATGTTGAGGCCTGTGTGTCCAACTGAAAAGTATTAACCAATGGGCAATAGGTGGAGTCCTAAAAGCTTATACATTGAAATATAGGCATTAGAATACCTGATGTGAGAGTTAATATACTCAACACATCTCCTCACATATGCGCTCACATGAATTTATATTCTCCCTTATATTGCGAAGTGGAGCACGTTTTACAAAATTGGACCTGAAACCTGACGAACTGGTTGTTCTAATATCATGTTGCTTCTACAGCATCTAATAGAAAAACCAAGTGCAAAGGCATAGGATTTTTATAAATTGAAATGTAAGATTGATAGAAAACAATGTGGGGCTTTATATTCTCAGTCAATTGGGGAAAAGTTTTGTGACATTCCACTTATTTTGGTAGCTTAAGCATTGCAAAATTTTCTCTGATAAAGGGGCTAATTTTCTCTTAACTAGTGGACGAAGGTTTGGAGAAGAAAATCAATTGTATACTGAACTATTGGTTTAAATCATCTGCAGTGATTAGTCAACATCTTAAAGGATTTTACTTGTGGGTTCTTGATGAACCAGCGTACATAACATAAAGGCTTAAAGAAATTTAGAAGTGATTTCATGATGCGAGAGCCAATTTTTTAGTATGATAAATAAGCTCATCCAAGTGTCAGGCACTACATGATTGTGTGCTTGTTTATTACCTGTAACTAATGTAATTTACACCTGTACTATAGGTCTATTGTTTTGGATTCCTATGATGAATAAGCTCATCCAACAGATGCTTCGGTGAGATCAGATTCAGCCATCGTAGCAGAGTCATAAATGGCAGTTTTGATGCAGCAAGTTGTTACATGTGCAGGCACCAACTTGATTGCCAGAGCAACAAAAGGCGTGGTATTAATTCAATCGATTTTGATTGTTTGTAACAGCATGTTCCCGTAAGGAGTGGATTTAGAGGATTTGCAGTGCAGGAGTACCTTCGTATTCGTGTAGCCTACACAAGCTTGTGTTTTAGTCTAGTCAATAAATTAGTTAGAATAGCAAAATTTGTTGCTTCACTTTTGACAATCCTTTGCTCCAAACGTTGTGTACTTTGCTCGAGGTATATTCATGATCTCTTCCTTTTGCATATCGTTATTGGTTTTCTTCAAACTACTTGGAGCAAGCAATTTACAATTTTACATGCTCGAATCCAAATGTAGCAATGATCAAGGCTCGGTTATCCATTTGCCATCATTGTGGTCTTGGGATTGAATGCAATCAAACCAAAGGTGAATAATTAAGAAAAGCATTCTAAACCCCGTCAATTGTTAGGAAAACACCTTTGTTATATTGATTTTTGGAACAATATTACTTTTGAAACATGTATGTTTCTTTTGTTGGCAACAAATTTGATTTTTGTAATTTTTATCAAGTCATACTGTGACATTCCACATCACCTAGGAGAGTGATCATTATGGTATCGTTTGGTACGTAGGACGGGACGGAACAGAGTGGGACAAGGCGTTCCGTCCCACGTTTGGTGCGCCTAAAACGGGTGGAACGAGCTGTTCCACGGGATGAGTTTTGGATGAATTTTCGTTCCACCTCACCCCCCATGGAACAACTCGTTCCACATCCGTGGAACACAAAATTATAACCTCTCTGTCTCCTTCTTCTTCCTCCTTGTTTCCATCCAAAGGCATCTTTGCTCTCGCTCCGTTCCGTCCTGTCCCATCCCGTTCTATTCCGTCCCGTCCCGTCTCCATAGCACCTATATGTATATTCACATCCGTACCTAATTGGAGCTCACTGGCTTTGGAAAGGGTTTTGGGTGTGGCCTTTCACCCGGGGGGAAAGACAGAAGGGGGACGGAAGGGTTGACGTGTTGGAGGGAGACGTTCGCGGGGATTTAGGGGAGAGGATTTTCGGCAGGGACGTGCGGGTGGGTGTCCTGTGGCTGATGCATCGGTCAGAGGGTTGTTGGAGGGATGGGAGGCCATGCCGCTCTGGGATCGAGATAGAGAGACAGAGGGAGAGGGAGACAGAGCGACAGAGAGAGAGGGAGAGGGAGGAATGGGGATCCTCGATTTCATGAGTGGGAGAGGGGGTACAGTCAGAGAAAAGCATGGGGGCCGTCGGGATTTGAGGGGTAGGCTGATTTCCAGGGATTTCTCAAACCCTCCTTGCCTCTTCCGTCTCGCAGACCCCGCGAGAACGACGGTCTCGCCTCCATCCTATCCTCCTCTCGCCGCCGTCTCCCTTCTCTCGGCTCCGTCGTCTTACTCCTCCTTTCTCTGTCTCTAGAATCGATCGATCTATTCGAAGAGGATCGACAGTTTTTTTGGGGGCGAAGATTTGATTGGGAATTTGAAATGGAAGCTCGAGGGAGCAGCAGGAGCCAGACGGAGCCTAAGTAACGCCAATCGAAGACGCCCAGAAAGCCCAGAGATAGTGTTCTCGAACAGAGTTTCTCTCTCTCCTCGTACGCATGTGTTTGAATATTCATTAGACATGCTTTCAATTTTTCTGCAGAATCGCCGGCGGAGTTCTTTCCGGAGAACAAGAACATTGCTGGGTTCGATAATGTATGCTTTTTCTTTTACATTATTGTTTTACCTTTCTTTTTTGGACGAAAGTTGGAATCTTATGGTTTTTAATTTAAAGACTAGGAATTTGAATGGTGTAGTGGAGGTTGAAGTTGTTTCCCAGAATTTTATTATGAATTCTCAATGTTTGATGAATTCGGGAAGTCAATTTTGTTATCTTTTATGCAGTTATGATCGTGTGAGTTGGAATTTGGATTTTCACACACGTGTAAACTGAAAAAAGAAAATAGATTTTCGTAATTCGAACCACATGGTGGGAAAAGGCTTAAGAAGAAGAAGAAGTTAGCTCTAAACTATAGAAGCATGGAAGTTTATGTGGACCTTAGATTGTTTTGAAAAATAATTGATTGATTCAAGAAGGCAAAGAGCTTGGAACCTTAACTGCCTCATTATAGTCCTTCACCAAAGTTCTGCTAATTTATGTCCTATTTATTCTGTCATCTGAAACTGAATTGCATTTGGGTGTTTGTGTTTGATGCTATTTTTTGGATGTAGGTAACTAGATTCTTATTCTCTGGGAATTGTATTCGTTTGTTCAATCTCAATATTTTACCAATATTCTCACGCTGTCCTTTGTTTTTAATCTATAATTTATTTTGTCCAATTCATGAAATTTCCTTTCTAACTTTTTTTTCTGACGATTTAAAATAAATAGGAGCAATTTAATTATCCGCGGTTTGGAGGGTTTTGATCTAATTGCAGTATTTATCTGTTATCTGTAGGTTTGTGAAGGTCTGTGAATAACAGTTGATGAAAAAGTTGCAGTTTTGGAAATGACTGTCAGCAATCAAGACGTGAAAAAAGAAGGTTCTTTTTTCTTATTTTTGTTTCCAAATTCTTCTTCTTTTCTATTTTGTGGATAAAAGCAAAAGGATCTTTCGGCAAACAGAATGGTGTTTTTTTATCAGATTTTGTTAATTAATTGGATTCTGTGTTTACCCTTTTGTTTCAGTCTTTTATTCATAAAATCTTCACCACAAAGGAGAAAGAAGGAAGCGGCTCTTCGAATTTCTCAGGTGAGTGTCTAATGTGTTTCTTTCTGGTTTCAATTCAATCACTTATCACCATTGTTTTCCATTTTAGAAAATCTAGAGAGAGAGAGAGAGAGAGAGAGAGAGAGAGAGAGAGAGAGAGAGAGAGAGAGAGAGAGAGAGAGAGAGAGAGAGAGAGAGAGAGAGAGAGAGAGAGAGAGAGATGATATTCCTTGCAATTGGGGACTCATATTATAGTTGACGTTATCTTTGTTTTTGGATACAGACTGCAGAATGGAATCCCGTCTGCTTTTTGAAGGATGTGATTTACTTTTCTTTTTTTGAATGGATTTGTTCTTCTTTAACTGTTTGGAAAGATAGGGACATTGGTCCAAGTTCCAACCATATAAGACATTTGCGGTCTAAAAATGGCGTTTTTGGTAAGAAAGATATTGATGACTACAGAGAGAGGGAGAGCACCATGGAAATGTAATAAAACCACCAAGCCGTTATAAATCTCTTCGATTCTCTCTCTCAGAAACTATCAAAGCACAACAACCTCTTGCTGAAAAACAGTGAATTTGGTCCCAATTCGAAGGAAATTTTAAGCCCAGAAAAGCCTTTGTTTCTTGGTGAGTTCTCCGGCCGATTTGCAGTAGGTAATTTTGTGATTTGCAGTTTATTTTGAGAAATGATTGACGGGTTTGCAGTTCATTTTTCCATTTCTAGAATTTTGCAGTTTATTTTGGGGGTTTACACTCAAATTGAGAAGGCACACATGAACGCAAAGGCTCGAGGATGTACGACAACTTGGATATGATAGGGTACAAGCTATGACATTTCTGCAAATTTAGTTTTATTTTATTTTATTTTTCATTTTAGGGGTTTTTTTAACTGTTTAGTTTTTGGGTTTTGTCTAATTTTTGTGGTCTGCTTTATAGGTTGTACTCTTTGGAATTCTAGCCTTGAGCTTCTTCTTGCCTGGTGCCTTCTCATTGAGTATTGGAGCATTAAAACACAGGTGTGTGTGTTCTGTCGATGTAAGAGGAGAACGACATAAGAACATCCGTCTTTGTATTTTTTTCTTTTTCTAACCCATCAATTTCATTTGAGTCAACCAAATAGTCCTGGCTTGCAACATATGTTGTGAAGTATTATTGTGTGAAAAATTTAAGTGTGCATGTATATTTTATGTGTGCGCGCGCGTGCACACCTCCGCATGGTATTAATCTCTGTGGGTCATCTATATATATGTAGACATATCTGTGTGTGTATGTGGAATGCAACTTATCGGATTTAGGTTATGCTGTGCATAGTTTTATTGTCTATTGTTATCTGCGCTATACCATTTCTATGCAGGCTCTGAAAGTTGTTCATGAGCTTTATAAGCACTTTCCATAATTTAAGCAGTCTGTTTTGGGTTCTTTTTCATTAGGTCATCAGCTTCTGATTAATGGAGAAACGAGGACCATGCCACTGAGTTTGGGTTCTTTTCTAATTTTCTGATTTTGGGGTTTTGCAGGGAGTGCTGATTTACTGATTTTCTGGGATTTTTTTTTCCTCGCAGGATTTTTGGTCTTTGAAATGGTACGTGTTGTTTTTAACGTTTCGGTTCTCACTTGTTCCGTTCTTCGTTGCTTCGTGATTCTCATTTTTCAGTGTTGGGTGATGGAAATTTGTAAAAAATAGCTGTAGTTTTTTTTTCTGAGAAAGTTGGCATTTTTAGTTATATTTTCTGTTTAATCCCAAATGTAAGACTGTAAAATAATTGAAATGATGGTTTTCTAAAAACTCTTCTTAATTTTTTTTCTGGGATTTAAAAGCATCTTTTCCTGATTGGTTACAAGAGTTATGTTCTCTTCAATTGGTTCACCTAATTTTGATTAGTTATAAGTTTTGTCTTCTGTGCTGTAATGAGAGATTTCTGTTGGCCTTTCGGATTTCGGCATGGGAAAGTTCACTTATTTGTCTAATTAGATTGCGTATGCGTTCGATTCTTTATTTAATTCTTCTGTTTGCGTTTGGGTGGTCTAAATTTTTTATGTTTGGAATTATCCACTCAACACCAATTTGTTACATTCAGGTCTCCACTCCACATTTCATAAGTTCAAATTCTATAGAAGTCGATTCTGCAGATTGCTTCTTAGTTACACTCAGATGATAATGTATTTACAGTCCTTGACATGTTTTTAAAGTTTGCATTTTCAATGCATATTTCATTAACTAAGCTTTATCAGCGGGACATCATTGCAAAATTTGTTGTGGAAAATGCTATTGCTAGATTCTGATATATCTACTTTAGTTTTAAGGATTACACATTGTTTTATGATATAAAATAGATGTTCTGCCTTGATTTGATGCGGGGGTATGCATTAGCTAACATTAATTCTGCTTAGTATTTCTCAAATTCTATGGTGTGTAAGATTTCTCTGAGAATGGCTGACTGCAACTGAATATCCTTCTTCCTTTCTTCTTTATTTGAAACAGTGACAACTCAGTCAACTATGAGTAGATGTATAGCAGCCTGCTTCAGTGCTCACTTGGTAAAGTTTTTTGGTCACATAAAGGTGCTGGAATTGGGAACTTTTTGGATCTTAAATCTTTGGTTGCCTAACATTCTCTATATCGAAAGGCATCGTTTTTGTTACCACATTTTATATATTTTAGACGATGAATTTGAGTGCAGTGGACTATGAGTCAGTGAACAGGGAGTTAATTTTGTTGATGAGATTTGGTTAAATGTCTAATACACATAGGTGCTTATGTTTGTTTACATTGGTTGTAAATTCTTGCTTTCTTTTCAATTTTGTTTTATTGTAATTCTTGGTTTATGGATCTTGCATTGCTTACATGACATGGTTATATTTCAGTATTTGTGAGATGTCGAATTGTGTGTTTGTGGCTTAGTGAGAGTTAGATTTAGATTGTGTAGAAAATGTGGGCTTCGGAGTGTAACCCAATTAGTAATTTGGAGTGACTGAGGAGAAGTATTCTGAGCTGCAGTGGGACTCGGTGAGACCATGCCGTCGGGAGAGAGTGAGCGAGCAGAGAGAGAAGAGAGGGAGGGAGGGAGAGAGATAGGGATTTGGTGAGAGGAAGAGAGAGGAGGGCTGCGAATTTTGACTCGGGGAGAGACGACTGCCTGTTGCTTCGGTCAGAGCGTCGTTGGGGGAGGAGGATAGAGGGACTGACAGGTTGGAGAGAGGTGGGAGCTAGGGGTTTCGACTCAGTGAGATTGTGAGAGTGGGGGATGGCAGAGACAGATGAGAGGGAGCTGGGCGTGGGAATTGCAGAGAGAGAAAGAGAACTCAGAAGATATTTGTTTTGTTGAGAGCTGACAAGAAAAGGGGAGAAACAATGAAAAGGTGACAGAATCTGAGAATCTGAAGTAAAAAATGATTAGTGGGGTTTTAGCTTCTGGTACTTTCTTCCCTGCTTTCTAAACCCATTTTTCTCTGCACCCCTTCAAACTCTAGAAGTGTTTACACAGATTGGAGCTCAAAAGCGCCAGATTTTATGGAACAAATGGTCTCAGAGAAGCTGATTACACTGTACAGTAGCAGCACAGGACCTGGTGGGCCTGGATTTGGTATTGTTCTTACCTCTATTTCTTCAATTTTTTGTAATTTCTTTTACATGCAATTTCTGTGCTTGCTGTTGAAATGAATATGGTGGTGGAAACTGTTGTTTTATATGAATTGGGGTTTTCGCTAAATTAATAAAGATCAAATCTTTGTGGCTCTTTGTTGTTTATCTCAACCTTGCTTCGCCCTCAGCCACTTGAAGATGACGTGGTCCTGATAGTCGGTCACTTCCGTGACAGTTCCGAACAAAGGATTCAGTTCCCAAGCTCCGACGATTGTGTCTGTGGCAAAGAGAATTCAGGAAGAGTGGAAGATCCTGGAGAAGGATTTGCCAGGCGAGTTCTTTTGTTTTTTATTTTGAATTTCCTTTTAAATAATGGTTTTGAATTAATGGTAGTGAAGTTTTCCCATACTTAGCCTATTCATTTTTATCAAATATTTTGCACCGACTATTTCATGATGCTGAAGGTTGGAGTTGAGAATATATGGAATATAGTTGTTGGATTGGTGTCTGTACTATAGAAACTTAGGTGTGCTTACCTCCTTTTCATTGACATCCACAGTTTAATATTTGTTAGAGCTTATGAGACGCCGTTCAAGTCGGACCATTGGTAAATGCCTAAACTTTTGTGCTTAAATGGATTCATCAACTCAATTTTGTCGTTAATTTTTGTTTTGAGTCTGTTTTCCTTGCTGCTGTTGTGTTAGGATTTTAAGCTCAATCGTTCAGGCATGACACATTTGCAGTGGGAAGTCATAAGCATAATTCATTTTTCTTAAATTAGACTCGAGATTCTTATGTGCATTCTACTTCCGTTTTACGAATTTAATTGGCTAAGCCTTAATGATGTTGTTGATGAATCTTCACGAAAGTCCGTTTCTCTTTTAATCATTGACTAATTTTTTTCTTCGTTGGCAGTCGAGGCGAAAGGTTCTTGTGATTTGAATCGAATATAAACTAGTCGAGGCGAAAGTATATGTGCTGTATGCACAAATGCATATAAACTAGTAGAATCTATATATACATGATTTCATATGTTAAATATAATCTTAGAACTCATCTTTAAACTTTGTATAACCGAAATATTATTCATCAATTGTAACTTACCCTGTCGCTATTTGCTAATGACGCAGGCTATGAAGATTGTACTTATTCTGTTCGTAGACGCAAGGCTAGAAATTAAGTTTGTATGGGGTTAAATCAATTGATGCCATAGTATTTGTTAAAATTGTTAGATTTAGGGGTTTGGTAAATTGATTATAGTAATGTTGTTTGTGGTTTGGGTTCTCCCTTTGTTTTAGATAGATGGTGCTTGATTGTAGTTTAAGTTTTTATTATTATTATATTCCTGCACATTGCAAAATTCTGGTACTATTTGAGGATTTTGGTGTTGAAAGTCTAGGGTTTAGGGGAATGAAAAGAAGGGATGTCTGCGTTCCGGAAATGTGTTTTTAAGGTACCTTTAACTCCTAATTGCCATTTGGCATTCAATATATACTCTATTGCTTGCTGGGGTTTACCCTTTTGAGCATTTTATTACGTTTCTTCTTGCTCTCTGACTGGAATAATATGTGTGTAAAGTCCCTTCTTTTGGTTTTTTATTGCATTGTTTAGGTGGTGAATTGCGGGGAAAATGGGGGAAGAGAGGGGTACAATTTATTTAATTTGAGCAAAACAATGGCATTTAAGCTAGTTGGTTAGTGAGGATTCGAGTCAATAAGTCGCCATCCGTCTTTATTTGAAATCTGAATTCATTGAATGATGAATGAGGTTGTAGTGTGAGAGAAATTGAGAAAGTAAAGAAAAGATGGAAGATGAAGCTACAAATATGTGACAAACAATAATGATGGATCAATTCATCTATGTTGGTTTATTAAACTTGGTAATGGAATTGCAAATCAAGTATATCTTAGGTTCTTAGTTGCATACCCACCTTCCCACAACTATTATATTGTCTCTTGATTGGATGAATTTTTATAATTTTCTAGATCTATGGTTACAATGCTTTTTATAATTTCCTAGATTTATCATTTTAGTTCGTTCATGATTTGTTGATTTTTTTTAAGGTTAAATGTGTTTTATTCGAGTAGTTAAGGTTGATGCATTCAAGTTCCGTAGCAACGGGCGGACATTTTTGTCTAGTTTAAAACAAATAATAAATCCTAAGTGTATAGATTTCATCCAACTTTATGCATGCACTACAAGTCAACAAATAGTGTATTGTCTAAACTAATAACGAGGTCTTACAAATCCAATTAAATATTGCCATATGGATTAAAATATTTAAATAAAAAAATTATTTTCATATAATTAAAAACTTGAAAAAAAAAAAAAAAAAACAACAACAAGAAGAAGGGCCATAGCACGACACCACAACCGCCCCCCGCGCTAGATTCAAAGCTCCAATTTATCGAACCAGATGAGGAAGCCATAATAGAAAGCTTGGAACGCCGTAACCCAAATCCAAGTCCTACCCAGGTGGTGAATTCGCCGGGTTTTCAGAACTGGGTAATGGACGAAAGTAGCGAAACCAGACCGGAAATCCTGACGAGCTTTTCGCATTGTTCAAATTTATTTAGAAAGTTGAAATTTATTTCAATTGCCATAAATTTAGGAGCCCCTTTAGTTTTAATAATAAAAAAACTCTTATTTTCTTTAAACTTTATATAAAATGTTGAGTTGGAAATTTGAGATCAGATCATTTTCCTAAGGATCTTAGGGTCCCATGATCTCATTCGTTCATTGTACATCATGCGGTCAGAAATCTTTTCAAAATTTAAAATTTAAAATTAAATATGAATTGTAACTAACGAAAACTGACCACACAATATACGATGAATGAGTGAGATCACAGAATCCCTAGGATCATTAGGAAAAGGATCCAGCCCGGATCCTTTTCCTCTCAAATGTTATAGATAAAGGTTGCAGCACATTAATCAAAATTTGAAGCTTTTTAATTAAAAATTGAAATCCCACAATGTTTAATTAATAAAATGTAAAATTTGAGCGCTCAAATTTAATTTTATTGTAAAAATATATCATTGTAAAAAAAAATATAAAACATAAAAACAATTTCTCCCCGAAAAGATAAATCTGTTTGGTGGAAAAGAAAGCAATAATATTAACACTGATGCACTCCCACTCCCACGCATTGATTCTTCCAGTACCAAATTTCCACAAGTAATCTCCCCAATTCATGAAATTCCAATTTTAATGATATATTTAACCTTTTGTAAAATGACTTTTGAAACCCTAACCAAATACATTATTATCTTTTTTTTTATTGGCCAAAATAAAATAAATTCAACATTTTGTTTCCAATTTTTTTATTTTAAAAACACTGTTATCTTTATTATGGAGGATAAGTCCCAAAAAACAAAGAGAGATTTGAGGAGAAGGATATGAGAAGCTGTGAAAAAAAATGGCGGATGCAATCAACATACTAGTTCTAGTTGCTGCTTTGTTAAAATTAGAAGAAAAAACAAGACAAAAATTGAAAATTAGAAGGAAAGCAAAGAGCCATGCCCACCCCGTCCAATCTGACGGCAACCATCCTCCATCATTTTGGGGTCTCATCCCCAACCTAATCTTTTCTTTTCTCCATCTTAATTGAACCCATAAATAAACAAACTCAACCTCAACCTAAATCGTCCTTACCAGTCCAGAAACGACGATCGATTCGACCAAGAATGTCACTCATTTTCCTCGTTTCCAGAGTGAAAAAGTTGGCTGGCGGTGGGAAGGGGGTTGCCATTGAATTGGGTCATGTGGTGTGGTTTTGAATTTCATTTTTTGTTTTCTGTAGGAAAATAGTTGAAAAAATGTATCAAGGACGTTCTAGGAATAATCGATGGTGCAAACAGAGTATTAGGTGTTTTTAACTTTTTATGGCTTGTGAGAATATAAAGTGGGTGATAAGATAGCATTGATGGGTGGGTGTAGTAACACTTTTTATTTATGCAAAATAAAGCCAAGCCCACCGATGAACAATGATTTTTGGGGGTACAAGCGTCACAAAAATAATTGGACAGAAATGCCCATCAAATAAAAAACTTCAAAAGCAATCCAAAAATAATACATTAAATGTGGTCGGGATATTTTCGTCATTTTAATTATTATTTTATAATTAGCATCTTACAATAGGCTGGCAATAATGTGATTCAATCAATTGTTTATTAAATATATAT
This sequence comes from Pyrus communis, assembly GCF_963583255.1. Taxonomy (NCBI): domain Eukaryota; kingdom Viridiplantae; phylum Streptophyta; class Magnoliopsida; order Rosales; family Rosaceae; genus Pyrus; species Pyrus communis. The sequence continues at coordinate 12,383,005 of NC_084818.1, forward strand.
ATATATTTTTATTTTAAGGCACGTTTAAAACATTTTAAGAGGCATGTAATACCCGTTATAAAAAAGACATTTCACACGCGCATAATAATGTAATTAAATTAGTTGTCAAATGAATTTTTTTTTTTGAACAAACGATATTATCTACACTAATGAGGAGGGAGTGGGCTTAGCTTCATAATGAACTAGAAATAATTGAAATCAGTTATTTATTAAATATTATTTTCTCTATTCTTAATGTAAATTCAATAGAGAATGATTTTATTATGTCGATTCAGCTGCTTTAATTGATTATTCTTTTACTTCAAATATTTGATCTTCCTTTTATCAATTTACGCATATAAATACATTTAAAATGTGTAAGTCACGCGTAACATATTGTGATTAAAAAAATGTCTTCTGCACGCGCGTGAGCGCATGAAGGCTAGTACAAAAATATATGTAGGGGTGGACGATAATTGGTTTTCAACTTTTGACTTCCTCTTTACAAGTTCTTTATCTTTTGGTACGAAAAAAAAATCTCTCGTTCGTTTCGTAAACTTATGGTGAAATACTAAAATGGTACTTAGGCTCACTAATATGGAGTTTAACTAATTACAAGTTTTGAGAATTCAACATAGTCAATCATGTTCATTAAAAAAAACTAGAGTTGAAAAGTCTGAAACTTGCAGATGATTTATTTTGTATGTAAAACTTAACGGAGTTTGAGTGAAGTGACAAGTTAATGATTTTTTGAAACTTGATACGTCAAATCGCATTTGAGGAGAATCAAACTTAGAACCTTTCATTTAGAGCAATTCCACCTCTAGAAAAGTCCCTGGACAATAGTCAACTCAATCCACCCAAGTAAAAGTGCATCTCCACCCCTCATCTCTAGCCACAAGATCTGATACTAATGACTAATTTTCTACACAGGTGTTATGAAAGTTTACCTGAGCATACGCAGATAAAGTTAATAGACTTATTACATGTGAAAAGACTCTACGACAACCCCACCATTCGAAATTTCGACTCACTTGCATGGTTGAACAAAAAAATCGACATATTTTGACTTATCAAAACTAGACTTAACAGGGGCAAGGGCAATCTTGAACGTTCTTGTTTTAAGATTGGGGGAATTTTTGTGCTTGTGCTTGTGCTATTAATCATCATCCTACATGTGAACCTTGGTCCACGGGGATGCCACCTGCACCCCAACCAACACACCATATTCTTGTCACAACCACCAAATCCCCCACAATTGCCGCCTCCATCATTGGCACTATCCCCACCATCACTGGTGTTGTCACCATCCCAACTACTATATCTATATTTATCATTATATACAATAATATCAATAATATCACTTTTATATTAAAATTTATCAAACACTGATACATTTTTTTTGTTATACTCGCACTTATAAATATACAATTTATCAAATATTAAATTGCTTTATTTTACAGTTGATTTTTCTTAAAATACAACATAAGCCGTTAAAAAAAAAAAAAGCACAGCAATCACAAATGACCCAAAGACTTTCTACACACGTGGAAAATTTGTGAAAATGGTTTTCTGAATGATTTAAAAGGTCGTTAGAGTTTAAATTGAATGGAAATTGCTCAAAAGTAAATAGGTTATCTTTTCACTCACATTGATGTAAATTTTTTAGTGTGTTAAGAAAATCTCAGTTAATTTCTTACAAATAAAATAAAATCAGTTATCCTTTCACTAAAGAACCGGGATCCTCTTCGGATCCCAATATCCTAAGCCTAGGGATCAAATCATTCGGGCTATTAAAATTTGATCCAACGGCTACAAACAGGGACCCCTCTAAAAGTTATAATAATTGTAGCCGTTGGATCAAATTTCAACGGCCGGATTAAATGATTCCTAGGCTTAGGATATTGGGATCCGGAGAGGATCCGGGTTCTTCACTAAACCCCCACCACAGCTGCTAGCATCTCCTCAATCCCCATCAACATCCCAGTTAATTCCTTACAAATAAAAAAAATAAAAAACATCTCAGTTAATTACTTGCATCATTTACCTCGGTAACCCAAAAAAAGTTAAAGACACACAGGATGTGAAGAAGTTTAATTTTTCAAAGTCAAGTCAATAATTACACTACGAAATACAAATTAGGTACGAAGATTTAATATTATGAATTAACTTCATTCATGGCTCAATGGATGAGGAAAGTTCTGTTCGCCCCATAAATTCGCCACAGGCCTCGCGGGCATGCCGGAAATTTATTGAACATGAAATAGGCGGGTGCGAGTGTGCCACTACTAGATGCCGCGAGTAGACGGGATTTGAATGATTGAGACTGCGCTTGAGTTCAACTTCAAACCAAGAAATTGTGTCATTGAGTGGGAGTGGCTCAAATCAAGGTTCTTTCTTTGCCTTAAAAATAAGGACTTCACTTATGTGGAGAAATGTAACAATATGTAAATGGCAAGTTTGTTGGAAGTATAAATGACAGAGGAAAATAAATGATTGGCATTGTAGATTACTTGTAATTTAAATGACTGGAAATGAGTTGTACATAAACTACAAAAGAGATCGATACTACCGGATGAGTAGCAGAGCTAATAAACAAGGAAAGTAAAGTGTGCTTGGCTAAAAGTAAATGTCTACAAGGAAATTGAGGAGCTGATTTGAGCAAAGTTGATTGATTGGTTGTTTGATTGTCCATACTACTTGTGCTTCTACTTCTGTATATAGAGATCTGAGAGAACCTCTTGCTGAGAACATACAACATGCCTGAATGCACTCCACTGCCAGCTTGCATTGTGAAATAATAGTAAAATAAGCAAGTTTGTATCTCCACCACATGTCTATTTCCCACTTGCAATAAAATAATTAAAAGAACATAGAACATGCCTGAATGCACTCCACTGCGAGCTTGCATTGTGAAATAATAGTAAAATAAGCAAGTTTGTATCTCCATCACATGTCTATTTCTCACTTGCAATAAAATAATTAAAAGAAGCAAGCTAGCTTCTTTCACCACATATTCATTGCCTCAAAGCTTGCATGGCGCCTGTAATTAAAAGAAGCAAGCTAGCTTCTTTCACCACATATTCATTGCCCCAAAGCCTGCATGGTGTCTGCCCATCCACTTACAATGAAAAAGCATGCATTTGTCTATTAAACAAATCTCTTGGCACACCTCCACCACCCAAACAAAAGGGAAAAACATTATTTTAATGTCAAACTATCTCCCTTAGCCAAATATCTTCTAAGTTAGTCTTTTTGCACAATAATCCTCCAAATGCCATATTTTGCCCGAATGGCCCAAATGTGCATATTTTAGGTGCAAACAAGTTCTTCCTCATGATACTTAGTTTTCAATTCATGAAATTTCGTATTTATAATAGAAACTGTTTATATTATAAAATACTTTGTAAAGATCATATCTAAATAAATTAATAAAATATGAAATCATTTAGTGATTCAATTATATAAAAACAAATGAGTAAAAGTACTATAAACTGCCTATTTATTTGCTATAATTAATTGACTAATCGATCTTATAGATTTTGTCTAATTTTATGCATGAACTACAAGTGAATCACACACATGCCAAAGGGCTAAGGCAAACAACATTTAAAATGAATAATAAATCCTAAGTGTATAGATTTCATCCAACCTTATGCATGCATTACAAGTCAACAAATAGTGTATTGTCTGAACTAATAATTCGAAGGACCAAGACTTTAAATTACTAAGTTATGAAGTCAATAAAAGTGGGAATGTATTCCCACTTGAATTGTGGAAACATTAAGTCCTATATAATTAAAGATGTGGCTATGTTTTGGTCACCTATCGTACGTATTGCTTATGACAGTTAATTGTAGGCTTACCTTTCTAGTACTGTGAAATGGTAGATGAACTGGAGAAAGATAACTCAAATATAATATTTTTTTTTTGAACAAATGATATTATCAAAATTAAGGAGGACATGGTAGGCTTAGGCTCAGAATTGACTAGCAATAATATGGTTCAAACTCTCCTTTGGCGAGAATCGAACGTAAGACCTCTCACTTATAAGTAAAGAAGAATACCACCAGACCATAGTACTAAGTAACAAATTACTTTTTTTTTTCTTTTTTTTTTCAACAAACGATATTATAAAACTTGATCTAACCTAGAATTTCTTACTTACAAATGAAAATGAATACCATTACACTAAAGTAAGTGGCCCAAATATTACTTTACTTGAAAAAGAAATAATCTTCGTGGCATCTATTGTTAGAAGGTTCAAATTTATTTCAATTGCCATAAATTTAGGAACTCCCTCGGTTTTAATAATAAAAAACACATATTTTCTTTAAACTTTATATAAAATGTTGAGTTGGAAATTTAAGAAATGTTATGGAAAAAGGTTGAAGCACATTAATCAAAATTTGAAGCTTTTTAATTAAAAATTGAAGTCCCACAATGTAATAAAATGTAAAATTTGAGCGCTCAAATTTAATTTTATTGTAAAAATATATCGTTGTAGAAAAAATAAAAAACATAAAAACAATTTCTCGTCGAAAAGATATATATGTCTGGGGGAAAAGAAAGCAATAATATTAACACTGATGCACTCCCACTCCCACTCCCACGCAATGATTCTTCCAGTACCAAATTTCCACAAGTAATCTTCACAATACAACGAAATTTCAATTTTAATGATATATTTAACCTTTTGTAAAATGACTTTTGAAACCCTAACCGAATTCATTATTATCTTTTCTTTTCTTTTCTTTTTTTTTATGGCCAAAATAACATAAATTCAACATTTTGTTTCCAATTTTTTTTTTAACACCTTTATTATCGAGGATAAGTCCCAAAAAGCAAAAGAGAGATTTGAGGAGAAGGATATGAGAAGCTGTGGGAAAAAAAAATGGCGGATGCAATCAACACACTAGCTCTAGTTGCTGCTTTGTTAAAATTAGAAGAAAAAACAAGACAAAAATTAAAAATTAGAAGGAAAGTGAAGAGCCACGCCCACCCCATCCAATCTGACGGAGACCATCTTCCACCGTTTTGGGGTCTCATCCCCAACCTAATTTTTTCTTTTCTCCATCTTAATTGAACCCACAAATAAACAAACTCAACCTTAACCCAAATCGTCCTTACCAGTCCAGAAACGACAATCGATTTGACCGAGAATGTTGCTCATTTTCCTTGTTCTCATTGAAATGGGCCACGTCAAGGCTCTTCCTCCAAATTTCCAAAGAGAAAAAGTTGGCTGGCGGTGGGAAGGGGGTTGCCATTGAATTGGGCTGGGTGGTGTGGTTTTGAAATTCATTTTTTTGTTTTCTGTAGGAAAATAGTTGAAAAAATGTGTCAAAGACGTTCTAGGAATAATCGATGGTGCCAAGAGAGTATTAGGTGTTTTAAACGTTTTATGGTAGGTGAGAATATAAAATGGGTGATAAGATAGCATTGATGGGTGGGTGTAGTAACACTTTTTATTTTTTATTTTTTATACAAAAATATATGTAGGGTTGGATGATAATTGGTTTTTAACTTTTGACTTCCTTTTTACAAGTTCTTTATCTTTTGGTACAAAAAAGATCTCTCGTTCGTTTCATAAACTTATGGTAAAATATTAAAAAGGTACATTAGGCTCACTAATATGGAGTTTAACTAATTACAAGTTTTGAGAATTCAACGTGGTCAATCATGTTCATTAAAAAAATGAGAGTTGAAAAGTTCAAAACTTGCACATGACTTATTTTGTATGTAAAACTTAACGGAGTTTGGTGAAGTGACAAATTAATGATTTTTTGAAACTTGATACGATAAATCGCTTAAAATTTTAATTTATATGACAAATAAGAAAGAGGTATAAATTTATCTGACATTTTGACATATTTAAAAAAAAAAACAAACAAAAGCAATTTTGAGTAATTGTATCCCTGGACCCCTGCCTGTCCTTTTGAGTTTTGACTATTGAGGAAGCAACACATGTGAAATTCGTGCTAAAGGGTTAGGCGAATACAGTGTCGGTGGTTACCCCCTTGAGTCCTCACCATTCATTTCAACTACACTTGCAGCTTTCCTTTTCCTCCTAAATCAAAATCCTCAATTGTCTCTTGGTTGATTTAGTTGAATTAAGATGGAGGGTGATAGAATCAGGTGCTTGAACAAACTCTTTCGTGCTTTAATTGTGGTGTTCACTTTACTGCAATGTGCTGTCAACCCTTCCCTTTCTCTTGGATTCAAAAATATTTCTTCAGAAGGAGTGGTGAGGTGCTTTGAGAGGGAAAGAGAAGCACTCCTTGCTTTCAAACACGGCCTCGTGGATCACTACCATCTCCTCTCTTCGTGGGGAAGAGAAGAACACAAGCAGGATTGTTGCAAATGGGTCGGCGTCCACTGCAGCAACCGAACCAACCATGTTACTCAACTTCATCTTGAATGGTCGTATTTGAATGAAACTTACTCACATCAACAGAAAGGAGACACGCGGTACATCGATTATTTTTTGCAAGGTAAGATGATGAGTCCCGAACTACTTGAGTTGCAGCATTTGAAATATTTGGACCTTTCTCACATTAACTTCAATGGGACCCGACTTCCATATTTCATTGGTTCTCTTTCCAATTTAAGACACCTCGATCTCTCTTTTGCTTCTTTTGGTGGTCGATTTCCAAGTCAAGTTGGAAACCTTACCCACTTGCAATATCTTGATCTCGGATGGAATGACTTTAACAGTGTGGAAAATCTGAATTCGTGGCTCCCTCGTCTTTCTTCTTTAACATATTTGGATCTGAGTCGCACCGATCTCAGTAATGTTCATGACTGGCTGGAAACAGTTAGTAAGCTCCCTAAACTTACAAACTTGACATTATGGTGGTGTGGTCTTCCTTCTCCTGTAATCCATTCCAGTACTCTTTTTAACATAAATTCTTCAAAATCTCTTGCTCATGTTGACCTCTCTGACAACCAATGCACTTCTCCTTCAATATATTTATGGTTGTCTAACTACAATGCCAGCCTTGTCCATCTTGACCTCCGTAACATCAGTTTAACTGGTTTAATTCCCAGTGTCGTTGAAAACTTGACCTCTCTTGTCTATCTAGATCTCTCTTATAACAAAATTGACGCGGTGAATCCGCATTCTTTTTCCAGCTTATGCAGTTTGCAAGAACTGTACCTAGACAATACTAGTCTGAGTGGACAGTTTTCCAAGTTTGTTCAAATGTTGTCTACGTGTGTTCAAAACTCATTAGAGTCTCTGTACCTCTATAACAATCATCTTTCTGGATCAATTCCTGATCTCACAAACTTTTCATCGTTGAAACATTTAAGTCTCTTTAGAAATCAATTGAGTGGAACAATACCTGAAAGTATTGGGCAACTGTCTAATCTACAGCATATGGACTTGAGTATTAATGCTCTCGAAGGTGTGGTTTCGGAAAGCCACTTCTCGAATCTCTCTAGATTAACATCTTTGGATTTGTCCTCCAACTTGCTAGTTTTAAGCTTCAGTTCTAATTGGGTTCCTCCATTTAAACTGAGTTATATATATTTGGGGTCTTGCAAAATGGGTCCGTATTTTCCAAAATGGCTTCAAACTCAGAATGAGTATTCATACCTTGATATTTCTGATGTTGGAATTGTGGATATCCTTCCAAGCTGGTTTTGGGGTACGACTCGTGACGTGTCATTTATCAGTCTTTCCAATAACCAAATTGGAGAAATGTTTGCAAATTCGACAATGAATTTTACGTATTACCCTGAAATACATTTGAGTTCGAACCAAATCGAAGGTCCAATTCCCTCAACTCTATCGCATGCGTCATATTTGGATCTCTCTAATAATAACATTTCAGGGTCAATTTCTATCTTGTGTGAAGCATACAGGAGTTTAATGTTTCTTAATCTCTCAAGCAACAATCTCTCTGGAGAGCTTCCAGAATGCTTGACACATTTTGACTATCTAGTCATGCTTGATTTGAGCTACAATGCTTTTTCGGGGAAAATTCCATCCACAGTAGGCTCACTATATCAAATGCAAACATTGAAATTAAGAAGCAACAGATTTATTGGAGAGTTACCTTCATCCTTCAAGAATTGCACCCGCTTAAAAGTTATTGATGTTGGATACAATGAGTTATCAGGACCCATACCAAAATGGTTAGGGGTTAGCCTTCAGAAACTGGTTGTCCTGATGCTTTCCTCTAATAACTTCAACGGAAGCATGCCATCTGAACTATGCCATCTAACAAACATTCAGAACTTGGATGTGTCTGCGAATAACATCTCTGGTACAATACCAAAATGCCTCAGCAATTTTACTGTTTTGGCACAGAAGGGAAACTCATCTCCGACCCTTCAACATTCGTACCGAAGAGAGGATACTTCATATATGGTTGGTTATATGGATGATGCAACATTCGTATGGAAAGGGAGAATGCACTCGTACAAAAAAACTTTGGGACTTGTGAAGAGAATTGATTTCTCGAGAAATAGGTTAACGGGGCAGATACCAATTGAAATCACGTATCTTGTTGGGTTAATTTCTTTAAACCTATCAAGAAACGGATTGACAGGTGAGTTACCTGCAAAGATTGGAAAGTTGCAAGAATTGGAGATCCTTGATTTGTCAAGAAACCAGATGGATGGCATAATTCCAACAAGCCTTGCTCGGATAGATCGTCTTAGTGTCTTGGACTTGTCATACAACAATTTTATTGGCAAAATTCCAACAGGCACTCAGCTCCAAAGTTTTGATCCCTCTAATTATGCTGGAAATCCTCAACTGTGCGGACCTCCACTTCAAAATATGTGTGATGATCAACAGGAAACCGTGATCTCAAGCAATGAAGAAGAAAAGGATGAGCTGATAACATGGGGATTTTACGTCAGCATGGCGCTTGGTTTTATTGTTGGATTTTGGGGAGTTTGTGGCAGTCTAATTTTCATCAGGCAATGGAGATACTCGTACATCAGGTTCTTGAATGTCTTGAATGATTGGCTTTATGTGAGGGTGATTTCGATCAAGCGGCACTTCAATTAAGCAATGGTACGTAAATGTGATTTTACTTCTTTCTTAAATTAGCGATATGCATGCATCTATTTGTAGAGTTTTTCTAATTGATTTGGTTGTCTTCTTCAGAACTTAATTACGTGTGCTTGTTTATTTTTATTTTCAGCGTCTTCTGAGATAGCACAAAAGGGCTCACTTCACTAGAAGAGCTTCATGGGCCTTATCTGTTTTAAGTTTTCAAGTATTGAGTTGTCACAATAAAGAACTTTACTACTAAATCTCTTCGGCAGATGTTTTGTTAATGTTAGTTGTTTGTAAGATGTTTATGTTTATGTTTACTTTATCAAGACCATTCTGCAGATTATGTTTAGAATCATGATATTTACCAAAGAAAGTGAGTTAATTATGGACTGCATATGATTGTTTTGTTCGTCGCAAATTTTAGTTCGAAGGGTTAACTTTTTATTTTTTATTTGTATCCAAGTAGTAATTTATATCTGTGTCTAACAACAATCAAACAACGTTAATTATTATTATTATTATTATTATTTATTTATTTATTTATTTATCCAAGTAGGAATCCTATATGCTTTCTGGACACAAATTATAAAGCTTCTGAACGATTTCCTCCCTACTACTGTTTTTAACAACTTTCTATTTTTTCTTTCCATTTTGTCGAAGGAATTCATATACGCGAATTGACACACAAGAAATCAAATCAAATGATGAAGCTTTGGCTCCAGTGGTTTTAAACCTTATGATCGATCGACGCCTATATATGCTGAGAGCCAAACCGAAAGAAGTGGAAAACTGGGCACCTGGTCGACCGGACTAGATTTTCACTTTTGTCCAACTTCTTTACTCCTTTTGGATTCAAGCGTAGTACCCTCCTTAAGTGCTGCTTGAGCTTCAATGTCCACTCCAAGGCCCGAAAGGGCAACAACCTGAAGATAACATGAAATGTGCCAAAGTGGGGAAACTACTTGTGCTTGCATTGCATCGTTTATAGCTTCCTGAGGCTTGTCACTCATGAGATAAGACAAACTACGCCCGGTTGGAGAAACCATCATTCCAACATCAATGAACTGCAAGCAAAATAACACTGTCAGCAACGATAACAAATGCAGAGAAAGCAGCAATTCAGGATATAATAATTTTTTTTCTTTCAGTTTTGTTCTTTTTTATTGGTCATGCAAGTTGAGTTACCAGGTTTAGATGCTCTTAATGTACCTTAAACTACCAATTTCGTTTGAACTACCAATTTTGTTTCTCCCTATCAAGAATTAGAAGATAAGATGTAACGCCAAACAAACTTCGTACGAAGCTGTGTGTAGTAATTTATTTTAACAGGTCAGATAAAGAACATCCTATTGAAGGTAAACTTCGGATATCGGTATGAACATGAAGGCAACTCTTATCAAACCTGTACTCAGAACTTCCCACGAGTATCATAATAAGAACTTAACCTGTGAATAACACTCAATTGTGGTTCTGAAGTCCTTGAGCTTAAAAGCAGAATCCCCTTTTTCTTTGAGTCTAATGATTCCTGCATTTGGTCAGTCCACATTTGGAACGAGAGCTGCAGTGGAACGTAAGAGAGAAAATGTCAGTAACACAACCAAACTATTGAGAAAGCTAAATATGTATACAACACAACTTATTAGATTTTTCTCCATTAATTAAACGAATATAGAACCTCATTTCTCATTCCATCATCTGTATAGCGGATACTCTCTAGGATCTCATGTATAGCAGTCAAATCCCTTCTTGTGCAGGCTTTGCCGAGTGGTGAAAGAGAAGACCAGGAGGTACCATGTGGGATTTCCATCAAAACAGAAGGAGGAACCTGCAGAGGTAAGCAAAAAGAACTTAAAGGAAGTCCAGGATACAGCTACCAGCATCATGTTAAGCATCTATGTATTATTAAACTACTACGATGCTGCAGATCCGAGTGCTTCTAATTGGCACCCAACAAGTACGGTATCACTGAAAACCCTTGTAATTAACCAACCTCAATTTCGGGCCATAAGAGAGTATCATTCACCATGAAAGGCACTAAAAAAAAGTGTAACTCTCTCAAGTACTTACTAATAACAAATGAGAGTCATATCCCTTTCCCAATTTTTCAAATATTTCCGCTTGGTACAAAGGTTCAGTATTAACAAATTACGAATCGGTAGATACAACGAGCTTACACAATTAGATCACATTGAGTTTGGTGAAAAGAAGATAACATATGAATATGTTGATTACAAGACTGCCCCAAAATATAGATCTAGAAACAATTGTGTGAAGATTTTAAACACTCAAACTATGCTCCCCGGGTAAAGTTGGGAATAGAATGCTTAATTAGAGAAACAGAGGAGAAAGAACTAACCTCAGTTTCTTTCTGAAAAGGAGTCAAAGAAGCAACTAATCACTTTGAATTTGGTCGCTCTCGGGGTTCAGATTGTAAACATTGTGAAGCCAAGCGTGCCAACTCAGTACCATTATCATTAGAAAGCTGTCCTTCCAAGCAAGAATCTGTCAGCATCTGAAGATATCTGTCTCGAATCAGGTCTAGGGCCTCGTACAAAATGATCAACCACCAGATGAATAAATTTACTTATTTGTGTTTACATATCCTAAGAAGGATAAATACTCACGCAAAGTTCATAACAATTGAAAGTAAACTATATTTTATCGTAGGCAAAAGAGTAACCATTAGATCTTTACAAGAGTTTCCCTAATTTCTCTTTTCCTACAAATGATTTTTTCTTTATTTTTGTTCAGTTCACCACTGGAACAATCACTTAAATGGCTAGAGGGGATACGCTTTCTGCTGAGAAGATCAATCAAGAGAGTCCAAACCTATATATTGCACTTTCTGGTGTCACTCTCCCTGCAAGACAAGGGATCTGCAGTGTATAATAATAGCTGAACTGCATACTTAAAGGATGTTTGTCAAGTAAATCATAATAAACGCCGCTTTTTTCCAAGATCTACCTACCAGTCCTAATATATTCAGGAGGAGTAAATGCCAGATTTGTACTATCACTCTTCCCATCCCTACTATTTTTCATCAGGCAAAGGTGGATATTCTGGGATTGCCATCCTGAAAATTTATAATAAATAAAATAAATGAATGCAATCAGAATATACTAGGAAAGGATATCACACAGATGGAGTCAAAATACATCGTTTGTAATAAATAAAATAAATGAATACAATCAGAATATAATAGGAAAGGATATCAAACAGTGGGGAAACTACTTGTGCTTGCATTGCATTGTTTATAGCTTCCTGAGGCTTGTCACTCATGAGATAAGACAAACTACGCCGGGCAAAAATTGTTGGAGAAACCATTGTTCCACAAACTACGCCGGGCAAAAATTGTTGGAGAAACCATTGTTCCAAAATCAATGAACTGCAAGTGAAAGAGAACTGTCAGCAACGATAAAGCAGAGAAAGCAGCAATTAAGGATTTACTATTTTTTTTTCTTTTAGTTTTGTTCTTTTTATTGATCATGCAAATACTCTAAGATACCTTAAACTACCAATTTCCTTTCTTCAAATCTTCCTATCATGAATTAGAAGATAAAATGTAACGATCGTATTCTGACTGGAAATCTTACTCCAAACAAAATTTCGTATGAAGCTGTGTTTAGTAATTTATTTTAACTGGTTAGATAAAGAACATCATATTGAAGGCCAAATTCGGATATCGGTAGAACAGGAAAGCAACTCTTATCAAACCTCTACTCAGAATTTCCCTCAAGTATCATAATAAGAACCTAACCTGTGAATAACACTCAATTGTGGTTTGAAGTCCTTGTACTTAAAAGCAGAATCCCCCCTTTTCTTTGAATCTAATGATTCCAGCATTTGGTTAGTGCATATTTGGAACGAGAGTTGCAGTGGAGCGTAACTATTGAGAAGGCTAAATATATACAACACAACTTATTAGATATTTCTCTATTTATTAAACAAAAATAGGACCTCATTTGTCATTCCATTGTCTTTATAGCCGATATTCTCTAGTATATCATGTATAGCAGTCAAATCCCTTCTTGAGCAGGCTTCACCGAGTGGTGAAGGAGAACACCAGGAGGTACTATGTGGGATACCCATGTTTAGCATCTATATATGATTAAAGTACTACGATCACTGAAAACCCTTGTCGTTAACTACCCTGAATTTTGGGGCATAAGAGATTGACATTTCATAGAGTATCATTTGTTAGAACTTATATGCGAGAAGTGAATCAAAACACCTAATCAAGACATGAAATAACATTACCATAAGGAGATATAATGTAATGAAACTTATACATGTTGATCAATGTATAATATAAGGTGAGAAAACTAGGAGTTTTGTACAAAATGATGTAGAGAACGGTTATGAGGAGTTGGAAAACTGAAGGTAACTGCAACCATGATAGGAGGGGCAATTACAACCTTATAACTAGGGTTTCGATCCCCTTTCTCGGGTGTGGCATGGTTCTCTTAATGCTAGTGCTATGGAAACCCTTTATTAAGGAAATTGATGAGAACCAGGAAGTCTGCTATACTAAATGATTATTTGTGTTATCTACAAGAAGTTGAGTATGATCTTGGTGATGAAGATGATCCAATGACTTATAAACTGGCCATGGAGAGTTCTAAGAGTGATTTATGGAAAGCTCCAATTTAGAAGAACTTGCTTCCATGGCAAGTAATCATGTTTGGACTTTGGTTGATGGTTCAGACACCAAGAAGGCAATATGGTGCAAATGGGTATTTAAAACCAAGAGGGATGCTCATGGCAGGATTGAAAGGCTTAAAGCCCAACTTGTAGCTAAGGGGTTTACACAAAATGAAGGCTTGGATTACACAAAAACGTTTTCTCCAGTTTCTACCAAAGACTTTTAGGGTTATTATGGCACTCACAGCTCATTTTAACTTGGAACTTCACCAAATGGATGTTAAAATTGCCTTTCTTAATGGTAGCCTTGACGAGGACGTTTATATGGTACAACCTCTAGGATTTGTTGAAAGGGGGAAAGAGCATCTGGTGTGCAAGCTAAATAAGTCTATTTATGGTTTAAAACAGGCTTCGAGGCAGTGGTATAAACGTGTTGATCAAGTTGTGCAGTCCTTTGGTTTTGTGGAAAACAAAATTGATAATTGTATCTACATGAAGCAACACAAATCTCAATTCATTTTCATGGTTTTATATATGGATGATATACCGTTGGAAAGCTCTCATATGCAATCAATGATTGAAACCAAGAAAATGCTATGTAACAATTTTGATATGAAAGATTTGGGAGAGGCTCATTATGTTTTGGGTATTGAGATTGTGAAGAATAGGCAGAATGGAACCTTGGGGCTATCTCAGAAGAACTACATTGAGAGAGTGTTGAAGAGATTCAATATGGAAGCTTGCAATGTGGGTGATGTCCCCATTGGTAAAGGGGATAAGTTCTCTCTCTCACAGTGCCCTATAACTCAACATGACATTCGAGTTATGAAGGATAAGCCGTATGCATCTCTAGTTGGCAGTGTCATGAATGCACAAGTATGCACCAGACCTGATTTAGCTTTTGCATTAAGTGTACTAGGAAGGTTTCAATCAAATCCTGGTATTGCACACTGGAATGCAGGCAAAAAGGTACTGAGGTATTTGAAAAAGACACAGGACTATGTATTAAGTTACCATCGAGTCCAGAACTTGGAAGTTGTCTGTTATAGTGATGCTGATTTGAGAGGCTGCATTGATGATAGAATGTCCACGAGTGGATATTTTTTTATATGGCTGGGGGTGTAATGTCATGGAGAAGCAGAATGCAAACCACAACGGCTGTTTCTACAATCGAATCAGAATATATAGGATGTTTTGAAGCAATGTCAGAGTAATGCTTGTAATGAAGAATTCTCTTATTCAGAAGTGTATTCTCACACATGATCTCATTTGAATGCTATTAATTTGTGATTTTAGTACAAATGGTACTACAAATTGTATTATACTGTCTAAAGTTCAACTAATGCTTCTTTGAGTATGTTTGAAAGATTTAGTTCAACTCTTTATCTCAGTGGTGACTTGTTAGTTATTTCATTAGATGTTTTGATCATTCTCATGTGGGAGAATGTAAGAACTTATATGTCAGAAGTGAATCAAAACACCTAATAAAGACATGAAATAACATTACTATAAGGAGATATGATGTAATGAAACTTATACATGTCGATCAATGTATAATATAAGGTGAGAAAACTATGAGATTTGTACAAAATGATGTAGAGAACGGTTATGAGGAGTTGGAAAACTGAAAGTAACTGCAGCCATGATAGGAGGGGCAGTTACATCCTCATAACTAGGGTTTCGATCCCCTTTCTCGGGTGTGGCATGGTTTTCTTAATGCTAGTGCTAGTCCTATTGATAGCAGAGAGATCCAATACATTACCAAGAGAAGGGAAGGTCTTAATCACGTCTCGATCTTTATGGTATCATCCTCAAGTAAGTTCCATGCATTCATTGTCTATCGACAGAATGCATTATGCTCAAACTAGGGTTAACAATGCTGCATGCATTTACTGCAGTATGTAGTTCATATGCATTGTTGTGTTCGATCTTCATATGATTTAATAAGTATATATAAACTTACGTAAGGGTTTACATCATTCACCATGAAAGGCACTAAACAAAAGTGTAGCTCTCTCAAGTCCTCACTAATAACAAATTAGAGTCATGTCCCTTGCCCAAGTTTTCAAATATTTCCGCTTGGTACAAGGTTCAGTATTAATACAAGAATGAATCGGCAGATAATTAGATACGAGCTTACACAAATAGCTCAGATTGATTCCAGTGAAAAGAAGATAACATATAATATATTGCTTACAAGACTGCCCCAAATATAGATCTAGAAACAATTGTGTGAAGATTTGAAACAGTCAAACTATACTCCCCGAGTATAGTTGGGAATATAATGCTTAATTAGAGAAACAGAGGAGAGAGCTAACCTCAGTTTCTTTCTGAAGAGGAGTCAAAGAAGCAACTAATGACTTTGGATTTGGTCGCTCTCAGGGTTCAGATTGTAAACATTGTGAAGCCAAGCGTGCCAACTCAGTACCATCATCACTAGAAAGGTGTCTTTCCAAGCAAGAATCTGTCAGCATCTGAAGATTTCTATCTTGAATCAGGTCTAGGGCCTGGCACATAACAATCAACCACCAAATGAATAAATTTACTTGTGTTTACATATCCTAAGAACAATACATTCTTACGCAGAGTTCATAACAAGTGCTGCTTGAGCTTCACTGTCCATTCCAAGGGGTCGAAAGGGCAGCAGCCTAAAGATAAGATACAAAGTGCCAGATTGGGAAACTACTTGTGCTTGCATTGCATTGTTGAGAGCTTCCTGAGGCTTGTCACTCATAAGATAAGACAAACTACGGTCGGCAAAAATTGTTGGAGAAACTATCGTTTCAACATCAGTCCACTGCAAGCAAAATAAAACTGTAAGCAACGATGACAAATGTAGACAAAACAGCAATCAAGGATTTACTAAGTTTTTTTTCGCTTTTGTTCTTTTTATTGGTCATGCAAGCAATTAGAGTTACTAGGTTCAGGTACTCAAAGGTACCTTAAACTACCAATTCTCGCAAAACACATCATTCCTAACTGATTAAAAATGCTCCGCTCTACATTCAAGGAAGAAAAAAGGAAGTGCTCAATAATCTACACAACATAGCAGTCCAAGAGCATTCCTAAATCACATTTTCTCCAGCCTTTTACAATCGCAACTTTGTCGTCGTCGTAAACAATCAAAGCTAAATGATAGAAAGATCGCATTGGGTGTCTTGAGCAATCAAATACCTAAACATTTGTAATTACAGAGTGGTAACTACATAGGCAGAGAAAACTACCCAAAATCTCACTCACATTATCAATTTGCTAAAAAGACGTGAACAAAATCGACGAAAAGCGAAAAAAAATGTACCCAACAAGCCCAGTTGCACAACCCACATTCATTCTACAACTAACAATTGTAAATCGAACACGAAATGGAAAGACCCCACAATTTATGAGCTCAAATTGCAGACCTGAGAAATTAAACTATGAAACAAGAGATTAAGTTTTAATTTTCTCGCTACCCTTTTCGTAACAAAATCAAAGTTTGAATTCTGAAGATCGGGAAGAAAAAGGAACTTACAGGGTCGAGAGCGTTGGGCTCGGAGCCATAATCAGCAGTCAAGAGGAAATAGGGAGCAGTGACAGTGGCCACCATGGTCATCCTCCTCACCAGCCTTTCGGCTTTTGAGTTAATCGTGATGCTTTTGCTTTCGCTTGGATTCTCCAGAACGAAAATGGGTTTTTTTTTTTTTTTTTTTTTTTTTTTTTTTTCCTTAGATGGATTAACAATAATGTGAAAAATGATTATTAGTTTCTTACTTAAGGGTTAAAAATAAAATTTAGAATTAAAAGACATGAAAATTGATTATTGGTTTCTTACTTATTAAACGTGCTAATTTTTATTAATGACGCATCATTTAGTTTACCAATTTTATCTTCAAATTTAGATTCCCATTACTCTTTAGAGAAAGCGAGATGGAATTGGAAGCAAAATGGGGTTTTTTTCATTTTAGAATTTACTAGATGAAAATATAAAAGTTTTCAAAATATAATATAGGGAAATTAACAAAAATGATCTATTTTCTTAATCTTGTGATCAAAAATAGGATTTTTTAACTGTGCATAGGATATGCACACGACATGCACAAGAATATAACAAAAATAAGATTTTTTGAAACTTGAAAAGGCCAGATTCCCCTTCCATATACATGGATTATTTCATTCAACTCAGTCAACATTTACACCTTCTTTGAAAATCTCTCTCGCCTAACCCCCTACTTGAAGAATCACAGCCCCCAAACAGGACAACTTTTCGACTGGCACCAACTTTCCAATCTCTTCTATAAGTTTCGCAGCCAAGGCGAGTTTGTTATCTATTGATTCAAACAACTGCAATGACAAAATAAAAAAAAATAAAAAAAAGGTACGATTTGAATTGAAATTTCATTATTTGAACTTAGGTTTTCCCAATTTGAGAATTTAGGGTTTTGGGTGCGATTTAGTGTTTTGTACTGTTAATTTGGGGGAAATTAACGGATTATGGTTTTGGGTTGTGTAAATGCATGCATTTTGAAGTTAATTTTGTTCATGGTTTGTTCGATATTCATTTGTGCATAATATGTACATATTTTGTGCATGTGCTTTTGATGTTGCTGGAAATTAATTAATTAATTGAAATAGGTTCAACAACTGGTATTTAATTGTGTGCATATTCCGTGCATGTGTAGATGTTGGACATACTTGGTTGAATTTGTTTCATGAATTGGTACATATTATGTGCATAATCTGTGCATATTTATTGCATGTGTAGATGTTGGGCATGTTTGAGTTTGGTTCATGAAATGGTTGAATTTGTGCATACTGTATACATATTTTGTGCATATGATTTTGATATTGCTGAAAATAATTGATTGAATTTGGTTCATAGTTCAAATTAGACAGGTTGTTTGAGAAGTATCTTCCATAGTTTAGATTAGACTAGCAAAGGTGCCCAAAAAAAAAGCTCAAGTAAAGAAAAACCAACTGATTTCGTCCATTAAACTCAAATTGGTGCATGGCCGGCAATTAGATGGATGAAACATATGTTGGAGAACAATTTAGAAACAGAAATACATAACTTGAATACTTATACTTTATTATTCAAAAATACATGCAATACAAAATGAAATTACACAATAAATGCAGAAACTAAAATGATACTAACTTGAATGAATCAAAGGTAGAGGCTAGCGCAAAAGCTATGTCCTTCGAACAAAATTTTCATCCCACTCTTGTGTTTGTGGTTCTACAACGTCTGCTCGACCAGGATACAACTACCTAACTCTACAACACGCACTGGATTATAAAATTCTAGCGAATTGCTTTGTGTGTTTACTCTTTGGAAAGTTTGTACGGAAGAGAAGAGTGAAGAAATGATGATCTCTCTTGGAAACTGGGATTGCAAATATATAGGTTGTTTCACATCCTTTCAAATACATGTTCAACGTATTTGAAAGTACACAACTCTTTCTAAGAGCTGTATCTCTTAATCAAAACGTTTTTAATTAATAAATTAATTAAAAACTTAATTCGAAATTAAAATTAATGAATTTGATTAATTTAACTTTATATTATATAAGTTTAATCCACACAACCATAAGGCCCAAGCTTTCAATTCATTTCCAAATGGTCCAAATCCTAAATATTAATATAAAGGATTGAAGATATATAAAGGCAATTGGGACCATTGAGTTCCCCGATGTGGACACTAAAGGTCTCAAAACTCCAACAACATACTATAGTCATGTGTCCATCCTCCTCCCAGTTAAGTGAAACAACAGCCACGGAATGCGATTTTAAGCTTCTCAATAGCTTTCCATTCTGCTTTGCATCAAAGAAATTAAAAAAAAAATAAAAAAATTAGAAAGCATAAATGCAGAAAACCATAAGTCCGCATTCATATGATAAGCTTTAACTCTGTGTCCGTGTATGCGTGCTAATCGTTTGCATAACAATATTGCTAATTTACGCATGTCGGCAATTCAATGTGACAAGTTTGGAACTTTACTGACCAATTAGTACCAATAGTATGTGTTAACTGAAAAATCAACATTTTACTCACAAAATCAACACTCACTTTACTGCAAGTGGTATTTTACCATAATAGTGAAAATGTATTGAGCCCTTACATGACGGCTCAAACCCCGTCGGTGGATCAACACTTTACTCACTTCAACATCATGCAGAGAAACTGTTGCACCTTCAAGCAGGACCGTCTCTGAGATTTTGGGGGCCCTGTGCGAAATTTATAAAAGCGCCCCTCCTTAAGATAAGTCTTAAAAAATGTATTGACGCTAGAAAACAATCACTTAAATCAAAACAAAGTTTAGCACTCATTGATTGCAAGTTTAAAAATGTCATTAATAATAAGTAAAAAGAGCTACAAACATAACATTCACTAAATAATAAAAAGCAGTTCAATCTTAAACAACCAAAGAATAAAACGAACTTCAAAAACTCTAACTTTAAAGTTTCACTTGAATATGTAACATTATTATATAATAATATTGAAAAAATACCGTCTTTTATGGTGTATTATTGGCACTCAAAATATCTTATTGTACTCTAAATTTTTGTATTTAGAAAGAAAAAAAATTACTCTTATAAGGAGTGTAAGATGAGATTTTAACGTGCTAACAAAATCAATTGTTGAATATAGAACATCATTTCATAACAAAAGCAATTTTAAATATAGAATATTATTACATATAAATATTAGGTGACAAAAAATTTTGGAGGTCCCTTCAAGTTTGAAACCATGTGCGACTGCACTTTTCGCACCCCATCAACGCCCCCTCTGCCTTCAAGCCCCACAACAATTGCTTTTCCATCGGGGTGCCAACACAATAACATTATCTTCCATCCTAAACCAAAAAATTTTAAAATTTTAAATCCCAAAAAGCAGCCCAAACAAAGATGGTTTGTGTGTGTGTGTGTGTGTGTGTATGAAGACAGGCCCAAAAGCCCATGGCAATATTGTTAATAACTCAAAATGGAAGCCCTACTTCACACCCAACATGAGTAGAGCAGTTCACATCCCAACTTTAGACTATAGTGATTAGATTATTGTTTGAATCAGAAAAGCTAGATATAGCCCCAAACTCAAGCCTTATAATGGACATGAAAAGCACGATTTTGCTGTAAGCACTTGTTCAATAATATTGATCTTTTTAACCTTAACATCCCACTGAGTGCCTCCCATTTAGTGGTTCACTTAATTACATTTTTGAAATTTGTGATTTTGATAAAATTACAATACATTAGGATTTCAATACGTTGGTGAATAAAAACAAAGTAGTTTGGTAGTGCATCAAAAAGTCTCATTTTATTAATCATGATGTCTAGTGGAATTATTGTATTGTGAACCTTTCCAGTAGGGATCCTAGATGGAGTTTTATAGCCATATAGTCCCTAAATATAGGGATAAGGGGCTTTTAATGTGCCGAAACAGAGGTCATCAAATTATCCTAATATATAGGGATTCGCTGAATATCTCAAAAAAATCCTCAAATTTGAGTACCGTAGAGGGACTCAAAGAGTGAGTCCCAATGGTTATTTTGAGTGGGAAACAAACCTCACCCACGTGATAATGCTCCACATCAGCTTTTCTCACCAATGAACTGGTGCAGCGTCATTCATGGGGCCTACACCACACTCGAAACGGTAATAGAGCCTTCTAGGAAAAGAAAGCCGGTTTCAGAAAAAAGAAAGACATGTCGACCTAGCCAGGTATGATGAGATTCGAAGTCTAATCCCTTTGCCCATGAAACGCCAGTCCACATTGGACGTGAGTTCGAACAGTCAGTTGAAGGTGAACCGATGCACAACCATATGCACTGGTCAATCCTCGAACCAACGAGCCGAAGGGGATGACGAAGAAGACATGGTCCAAGGCGTATACCATGTTGCAGTTGTAGAGGTTGATGAGGAGGAAGTCTCTGAAAAAGACATCAAAGAAGCTCCGCCACAACTCAAGGACAAAGGGCAAGCAACTGTTGATGACTTGAAGGAACTCAACTTGGGCACAAGCAAAGATGGTCAAACTCAAGGGACATATATTATTGGTGGGTCTGCTTTCAGGTGGAATTTCATTACCTTTGTAGGCGAAGTACCAGTCTACTACGGAATAACAAAGGAGTCATTTCGAGCTAATGGCAGCAAAGAAACAGTTCTGTAATCTTACCGTTTTCATAGAATGTGATTACTATCAGAAGTTATTAATTCTACCCCATTATATATATATATATATATATATATATAAAATAAAAAATAAAAAATAAAAGGATTTCATTGATAATTTGATCAGTTGAAATGGATGTAATGTTTTCTTTAGAATGGCTTATTCACCTTGATTCTTCAAAAATGATCAGTGGACATTGTAATATTAGTTAGAATAGATGTAATGACTTGATCAACAAAAATTTATCTCAGCAATTTTATTACAGAAAGACGAGATGTTTGAGAAGTATCGTCGTTGGAGATATGGTAAAATTATCTTGACGTCGGACCATACATCTACTAGGACATCAACTTAAAACAGTTGCAGTGTGTCGAGTGTGCATGCAAGCTCAAGTGCAAACCCAGACCAAGGTAAGCCATTTGCTGCCATGATTTCCCTTGCAGCTCCAATTGTAGCAGAGCCCTTTAACAATCAACAATGAGCCCCAAAAGTTGGATATAACTCTCTAAATATGTGCTTCTGCACAAGGGTGATACTGTGGACACCCAACTATAAAGATATAGTTGTTCATAACCGTTCTCGGGTGCCCAGAGACAATTCCTGAGTGTCCATTGAATCACCTTTTCGTAAGGAAAACAGCTAGACACAGTCAGACTCATTCACAATCTAATAGATGTCCCCCACCTTAAGCCATTTGTCGCCCCAACATACCAGGGCACAGCAAGTTGGCTATAGTAGTATGCTTCCCCTTGAAATTGCATCCAAAGTTAGAATCCCTTTCCATAGTTTAGATTAGATTAGAATATTACACGAACTAGACAAGCTAAATGTAGCTCCAAACTCAAGCACCATGATGGACATGAAGAGCATGATTCTGCTCTAAGCACTTGTCCAATAAATATTGATCTTTTTTAGCATAGCATCCCACCAATTGAGTGCCTTGCTTTTAAAGGGTTTAACTTCATCCCATTGAGTGATTCAATTATCACTTTTGAAATTTGTGGTTTTGAGGAAAGCAAATTTGGTGGTGCCTCAAAAAGTGTCATTTTATTAATCATGTTGTCTAGTGAAATTATTGTATAGCGAACATATCCAATAGGGACCCTAAATAGGGTTTCATAACCTTATAGTCCCTAAATACAGGGACAAAGAGTTTTTTATGGGCCAGAAGAGAGGTCCTCAAATTATTCCAATATGTAAGGACTTCAGATATCTCAAAGATATTATCAAATGCGAGGATTGTATGTAGAGACTCGCAGGATATCTAAAAAAATTTATCAAATGTGAGGACTGTATAATGACTAAAAAAGTGAGCCCCAATGGTGATTTTGAGTGGGAAGCAAACCTAACCCACTTGATAATGCTTCACATCAGCTTATCTCACCACCAAATTGATGCAGTCAGTATTGTGCCTCACACCACACTTGTAACATCTTTGAGGTTCGGGTTAGGTTCACCTAGCATTTTAGACCCAATTCGTTAACCCGATCCAACTCACTTGTTAAAATTAACATTTAAGTGAATGCTTAAAGGGTCGGGTCGTCAATGAATAGACCCGTTTATCACTTGTTTACAAGTCATTTTGGTCTACCCGCAAAACCCGTCAATCGAGAGTGGTTATATAATTTCTGTAACAAAAACAACGATAGGTGCGGAGCAAAGGCCGTTGATAAAATCTGTGGTCTACGAAGCGTTCAGGATTGAGCTGCCGGTGCCGTTGCAGTACGGAAAGGCAAAGACAGATCTCCTGATCAACAGCCACAACGGGGCGTTTAAGGTTAAAGAAGGGGAGTTGATGTCCTGATTTTCGAGAGAGCGGATGAGTTTGTTCCTGATCGGTTTGTAGGCCAGGACGGGAGAACCTGTTGAAGTATGTGTTGTTGTCGAACGATCCTTAAACGGAGAGTTCGATAGTCGGGAACAAGTAGTGTGCTGGTAAGGGCCTTGTCGTGTTGGTTTCGAGGCTTTTGGTGCTGCCATTGCTATGACGTCACTGAAAAAAGCTAGCTTCTGAGTTTTTCGTTTTTTATTTTTATTTTGGGAGTTTTTAAGAAATTGTTCACTTTAAAGAAAAATCACATTTTTACACTAAAAAGTCAATCCAGATACTATTTACTTTATCCTTTATTTTGTCCTTATCATTAAAACTCAAAGTTTTCAAGCCATTTTCATTAGTTTTCCTTTTTATTTTAGGGGACTTGTAGTTTTTTTTTTGTTAGTGGATAATTGGTATACATTGGAATGCAATTTTTTTTTTGTTTTAAAAAATTGTTAATTGGTGAAATGGATGATCCATTAGTATAATGAGTTGAGTTGGATGATCTATTAGCTTAATGAATTGGGTTTGAGTGATCCATCAATTTAACGGTTGGAATGAAATCGATGCAAACCTAATAAAACCAACCCGTTTACAGGTTTAGGGTTTGGACCTTGTACTGTTATTTGTAACAATTTTTTTTTTTTAAATTTTAATTTGTAAGACTTGGTACTTCTTCAATGAAATGTTTTCTTTGACATTATTCTTGTCTTTGCGCAATATATTTTTACTTTTAAGGAAGCAGCACTTGAAGGATTCTTGAAAGGCTAAAGTAAATTACACAAAACTACCTTAATTATGAATCAAACCATAATTTCATACCTTATGTTTTAAACATTGCAATAATGTACCTCTACTTTTGAATTCATTGCAATATTAGACGTTTATTTTTGTTTTTGAAATAGAAGGAAAGAGGAAGAGAGTGATAGAGAATGTGGTAGTGGAATTTTTTTTATTACTAGCATAGCACATGGGCATGCAAAAAGTGTGTGAGTAAATTTTTTATTTTTGTTTTTGAAATAGAAGGAAAGAGGAAGAGAGTGATAGAGAATGTGGGAGTGGAAAGTTTTTTTATTTTATTTTCTTAATAGAGATATATTAGGATTATATGTAGGTAAGGTTTTGAAAAAAAACAACAAAATTTGATTGTGTGAAATTACATTTTTGCCCTATATTTCTTATTCATGTTCTGTGACATCCCACATCGCCCAAGGGAGTGATCCTTATATGTATATTCCCATCCCTACCTAGCACGAGGCCTTTTGGGAGCTCATTGGCTTCGAGTTCCGTAGGAACTCCGAAGTTAAGCGAGAAGGGGGCTAGAGCAATCCCATGATGGGTGACCCACTGGGAAGTTGCTCTTGAGTTCCCAAAAACAAAACCATGAGGGAATGGTAAGCCCAAAGCAGACAATATCGTGTTACGGTGGTGGAACGGGACCAAGAAGTGATCCGCCCCGGGCCAGGATGTGACAATTTGGTATCAAAGCCTAACCCTGGCCGCGTGTGTGCCGACGAAGACGTCGGGCCCCTAAGGGGAGTGGATTGTGACATCCCACATCGCCCAGGGGAGTGATCCTTATATGTATATTCTCATCCCTACCTAGCACGAGGCTTTTTGGGAGCTCACTGGCTTCGGGTTCCATAGGAACTCCGAAGTTAAGCGAGAAAGGGGCTAGAGCAATCCCATGATGGGTGACCCACTGGGAAGTTGCTTGTGAGTTCCCAAAAACAAAAACCGTGAGGGGATGGTAAGCCCAAAGCGGACAATATTGTGCTACGGTGGTGGAGCGAGCCCGCAAAGTGATCCGCCCCCAAATTTTACATTTTTATTAATTTTAGAAGTGTAAATTTATGAAAATGCCCTAGAGGCAAAGACTTTGACTTCCATTGATCATCGGTTAGAGTGACATATGACTTATTCTTTTAGCATATCCTTGTAGTACTTGTCACTACGAACGTATAGGCGAAAGCCGTTTGCGAGTCCGAATTATGACGGTATAATTACGGACGTTTGAAGTTAGTTATTTAAAGGTAGTTAAATTATTTGAACTCCCACCTTGTGAGAAGACTAACTAATCAGCCTTAAGTAAAGAGGAAAATGAACCAATCAAATTAAAAGGGGTGGAGGACCAGTGAGAAATCATAAAAAAGGGAAAAAAAAAAAAAGGGAAAAGCTAGGAGCTTTTCCTGTGGGTTTCGTCTGTACACCTCTACGACCACCCATCTTCCAAAGCCGATTCCGGCCAACTCCGATGGAGTTTTTCGACGCCACCACCACCATCTTGAAGCTCTCATTCCCCTCTACAAAACTCAGCTAAGAACCACCTTGATTAACCATGGTATGTGATGGTTGGAGGCCACGAAAGTTGACTAAAATCAATAGTGCTCCGGCCACCCTTTTCGATTTTTCGACAAATCGACAAAGCGATGACTGATGCCACCACTTGGGCTTTGTAGCCCATCATCCCAGGAGAAAAACCCAACCAACCTTAACCCCGTTGGACCACCGTAGACGACAAATCGACGTTAGGAAGTTTTAGGCACCCGCTAGCTTTGTGGGCAAAATTGACCATCTTCCGTCCACTTTTGGACTTCGTGGCAGGCGACGATAGATCATGATGTCTCGATGTGTGTGCAAGATAATCATAGCGTGGACTCCAGGTGAGTGGGTATCTTTCTTTCATAGGCATATAATTGATAGTTACACAAGCACTTCTATAGTGATCTATGCTTGTTACCTACAATTAATCATTGCGAACTACGAATGGCTTGATCCCTGTTTAGGGTACGTAGGCAGTCTAACAAGACGTTAGATGCAGCCATATAATAAATGAGATTAAATAATTGAGACAATAGCCTTGTTTAGTGAATTGAGCAATGTGAGGGACATTGGTGGGAAGTGTGAGATTTAGCTATATGATTTGGTGATTAAATGTTGATCGTAAATCAATGCGTGAAGAATCAAGAAATTGAAGTAAGGAAGGTAAGTAATGATAATTAATGTAACTAGGGTCTAATTGGGCTTATCACTAATGATTACTCTCAAAAGTAAATAGTTTGGGAGTAGGGTGTTATTGATTGTACATGTTACGCCGTATTATATATTTTGGGGATATCATGAAATGTTTGGGTTTAGATTGCATCATGGCATATTCATATGGATATTACTTGGACCTAACTATTGTGAATGCTTTGAAGTGCTATATGACGCGGCGGACGCCTAGGTAAGCTTTAGGTGAGTACATGTTGATGTTAGTGAGTATGATTGTGTTGAGATATATTATAGCTCATAAACCTGGACCCTGGTGTTAGTGCTCCCGCCCGTAGCTAGGGCACAGTCCTTCACGTGATGTTCACCTCCCGCACTTTACGCTCACCTTAGATCCAAGGTAGGTGCACAGTCCTGTCGTACAGACCACTTTAGGTGGTTCAGACCCGTAGGTGACCCGTGATTATTCGCACAGTCTTCACGTGATCGTAGCACTTAAGCGTATTTATTTACACCCAGTCTTGTCGTACAGACCACTTTAGGTGGTTCCGACTCGTGTGCAGGTATACTTATTGAGCTATTAGCTAGCATGATTGATGAGATATAGATATGTCGTATAGGTCACTATAGGTGACTCCGACTTATATGCTAGCATGATTGATGAGATATGAATAAGTCGTACAAGTCACTATAGGTGACCCCGACTTATATGCTAGCCATGATTGATGAGATATGAATAAGTCGTACAGGTCACTATAGGTGACTCCAACTTATATGCTAGCCATGAATGATGAGATATGGATAAGTCGTACAGGTCACTATAGGTGACTCCGACTTATATGCTAACCATGATTGATGAGATATAGATAAGTTGTACATGTCATATTAGATGACTCCGACTGATATATCATTTTGTATTGATTAAGTTCATTTGGCCTACTTATTAATGCATGGTGGAGTTGATGACAAACCGTGGTTTTGGCCATTTCTGAGTATGGTTTGGATATATGTATATATGTTGTATTGTCTTATGGAAAACGATACGGGTTTTACATTGAGGGGCATTACTTTTAGAAAGGTAATAACTTTGGGAAGCTTGGTTTTATTGCTCACTCACACTCTCTGTTTGGTGCCCTCCAGGTTTTAGTTGTTGAGTTTGTATCGACAAGGATATGTGGCGAATCTTAGTATTGATGGATATTTCTAAGGGTATGATTCTTACCCATACTCCTGTACCTTACTTATGCTCTGACATCATGTGTGAAATGGGTTCGCTCCCACTCACAACGCACTCTGGTATTTAAAATTTTTAGGTTCAAATTATTTCCATTTTTCTACACTCTATCACATTTTATGGCTTCGTCACCTTCCAAGTATCGGCCAGCACAGCTCGATTCAGGGTCCAAGTGGACTTTCTGGGTCGGAGTGTGTCATGTTCTGTTTTAATTAGAGAGTTAAACTGGTAATTTCATAGGGTTTTGGTTAACAATGAGTATTTTATTAATTAGTAGAGGATTTCTGCCCCATATTTTTTATTCATGTTCTGTTTTAATTAGAAGTTTAAACTGATAATTTTATAGGATTTTGGTTGACAATGAGTGTTTTATTAATTAGTAAAGATTTTATTTCTTTAATTAGAGATATGTTAGGATTACATGTAGGTGATGTTTTGAAGAAGAAAAAAACAGCAAAATTTGGTTGTGTGAAATTACATTTCTATCCCATATTTTTTATTCATGTTCTATTTTAATTAGAGGGTTAAACTGATAATTTCATAGGATTTTGATTGACAATGAGTGTTTTATTAATTAATAGAGATTCTTATCTTTGCGCAATATATTTTTACTTTTAAAAAAGCAGCACTTGAAAGATTCATGAAAGGCTAAGGCAAATACATTTAAAGGTAAATTACACAAAATTACTTTAATTATGGATCGAACCATAATTTCATACCTTATGTTTTAAATATTGCAATATCATACCTCTACTTTTGAATTCATTGCAATATCAGACATCCATTAAATTTTTTGTAAATTTCATTGTTAAATGATGACGTGGCTAGCGTTGGGTCAACTCCTCACCAATTGAATTTAAAATTAATTAATTATTAATTAATTATTAATTTTTCCTCCCTCTCCTCGCATCTCTCTCCGTCTTCTCTTCTTCGTCTACTCTGCCATCAGGTCCGACAAGGCCGACATGGACGTCGAGACCTTCTACAACAGCATCATCACTGCCATCTTCGTCGAGGAAGACGAGATCGTACTAGGCACCGGCCCATGTGGCCGAATTACGCCTGCTGACGTGGAGGTAGCCGTCGGAATTGTCAAGCATACGAGACCCGACGATGCCGATCCCGCTCCGGTGACAGCTGCTCCACCCAAGTTTTCTGCTGCAGCCCCGCCCCTGATTCCTCGCTCAACTGTGATGCCATTTACCACGATGCAGGCTGCTGCTTTGAAGAACATGGTGGAAAGTCTTTCGGTGCCGACTTTCCGGGTCGAGTATCCTATTAACAGTGACGCCATCGACGCCATCGACGCCAACTATGATATGGTAAATTGTGGACAGTGTATAGACCAATTGAATTGTTAGTTTGCAATGTCATTTGGTTTGATTACTGTTTGAAATTCTGGGATGGGGGGATGTGGAGAGATAGAGCGTGGTGGGAGAAAAGAAAGAGACAATGGGCGAGGGATTTAGGTTTTTGTACAGGCAAAAAAAATGGCTTCCGTGTTCGACGGGGTTGAGAGCAGAGAGAGAGGAAAGGGGACTAGAGGTTGAATTATGGTGGGGTTTCGGTGACGAGTGGTGAGATTCGAGGCAATATGGATGGAAGATGTCGTCGGATTTGGGAAGCCGACGGTGGAGTAGACGAGGGAGAGAAGTGGGAGAGAGAAGCGAGGGGAGAGTGAGGGTTTATTAATAAATTTTAATTATTAAATAAAAATTTTTAGGTAGTGGACCTCGCGCCTGCCACGTATCACTTAATAGCAGGTAGTGGACCTCGTGCCTGCCATGTATCCTTTAATTAATTTTTAAATTTAGTGATGCAGGTAGTGGACCTCGCGCCTGCCACGTATCACTTAATAGTGAAATTGACGGAATATTTAATGGAGATATGACATTGCAATGAAATCATAAGTTGATGTATGATATTGACATTGCAATGTTTAAAATATGAGGTATGAGATTGTGGTTCGACCCATAATTGAGGTAGTTTTGTATAATTTACCCTACATTTAATAATTTCAAGACAAATCTAAGTCAAGTCAAAACATTTTTATTTGTAGCGTGAAATTTTTTATTTTGTTTGTCACTTATTGCCTCAGCTTGTAATTTATTTGTATACATGGACAGATCCATATAGGGACCCGGGAGGTCCCGGGACCCTCCGAAAGCCCGAAGAAATACTTGTGATCGACCTTCAGGACCCTCCAACAATTTGGGCAGGTACATCGGAGAGGGTTGTTGCCTCCATGGATGTGCATGCAACAGTGGTCATAACGAAGAAAGGGGTTTCTAATTTTTGTTTTAATCCTCCAAATCGGCGCAACATCCCAACTTTAAACTCAAGTTATCCCATCCCCTAGCACCATTTGCCGTTGCACCACCTCTAGTTGCCTAATTTTATTTCTTCCAAATTCATTTAAGTTTTTTTAATCCTAGACTCTAGTCTCAACTCCCAATTGTAATATATATATGTTACATTAACAAATTTCATCTTTGTAGATTCATTAATTGATGCGTTATCTAGTGGCAAGCCACAGTTATCCACCCCTTATAGGGGCTTGGAAGACTCACAAAGGCATTTCAGCTTTCTCTTGGCCACAGTTAAGCAGACTCATCAGCTTTGAGCCTCAAACTTGGGACCTCCCTATTTTTTGTATTTTGAAAGCCGAAATCCGCGCTCTTACCACTGGGCCACTTGATGTGGTTGATTATTCAATGAACAAAATTCAATAAAAAATAGTGATATGGAATCAAGCTAGTCTAATTTTTTTTTTTTTTTGAACTTTTATCTTGGGACCCCCCGATCTTGAAATCCTGGATCCGCCACTGTTTGTATATGTACATTTTTTTTATAGAGCCACTAAAACGAAATACCAAACTAAATGGAAAAGTATAATTCATATTTACGCGAAACAAAAACAGTAAAAACACGTCAAATACAGGTATGCAAATAATGTGTATCACATTTTCATTTGATTTATTGTACAACCAAACACATGACTCTAACAAACCCATTCCAAGTTAGTTTTCCGAACCAACATCTATTCACAGCCAAGAAATTAAACTTGGAGCTTTGCTTTTGCTCCCAAATCAAAATCCTGAATCAATAGGGTTGATTTAGTTGAATTAAGATGGAGAGTGACGGAATCAGTTGCTTGAAGAAATTCTTTCGTGCTTTAAGTGTGGTGCTAACCTTACTACAATGTGTCAACCCTCCCCTTTCCCTTGGATTCAAAAATATTTCTTCAGGAGGAGTGATGAGCTGCATTGAGAGGGAAAGAGAAGCACCCTTTGCTTTCAAACAGGGCCTCGTGGATCACTACAATTTCCTCTCTTTGTGGGGAAGAGAAGAACACAAGCAAGATTGTTGCAATTGGGTAGGCGTCCACTGCAGCAACCGAACCAACCATCTTACTCACTATTCGGTTTGATTTTTCTTTTCGGGTTGGTTTTTTTTAATGTATATGTTCAATAAAGATAACACCGTTGCATGACCACTTAGTACTACAGTTTAGTGATATTCATTTTCACTTGTAAGTGAAAGGTTTTAGGTTTGATTATCGCCAAATGCGAATTTGAACCACATTATTGTTAGTCCATTGTGAGGCTTAGCCCACTCTCCCACCCCTTAGTGTAGATAATATAGTTTATTCAAAGAAAACAGAAAAAACATCGTTGCATGGTACACTATATCACTAATGTATGCATTGTTGAAACTTCAAAAGGAGGCCGAATGCTTATTTATTCCATTACCAAAAATAAGGTAAGATGCATATATTCCAGTACTAAAAATGATAAAACAATTAAAAAACAAAATTGATACCAATAATTGAATCAAGCTAAGCTTACTTTACGAGGATAACCAAACAAAACAACTGGGCAAAAGCCTTATTCAAACATAAGGCACCGACCTCAAATAATTATAATGCAAAAACTAAATTCTAATAATTATATGCAATGGGAAATTAACATAGAATCCATTTCATACCGTTTATTAGTTAAGCAATTGGCTCCTGCCAAAGTCCATTTCATCTTAAGCACTTGGCAATAAAAAACAATAACAAATCCTTAAGTTAATTGCATAAGTACACAGTGTAATGTATTAGTTAGTAAGGGTTAAGTATCATAATACTCGTGTAAATGGGTTTATAATTCGGTTGAGTTTGGTTTAGTTTGATTTCCGAACTTCTGAAACTGAAACTAAGCCAATATAATCCAATTCGGTTTATTTCAGTTTTGGTTCGATGTTCAGTTTGATTGTTTTTCGGTTTCAATTTTTCGAACCAATCTCTATTGGGTTGGATTGATGCTTTGCTCGTCCATGTCAACCCAAACCCAATCCAATTTCTACTCAAATTGCTCATGCACATATTACTCGTCCCACTTCATATTATATAAGCTAGATACAAGTTTGGAATGGCTATAGTTTATTGTTTGCTTTTTATTTGAACAATGTGCGATAATGTTGCTTTTTGTTAAAACATTGATATTGTCTTGTCATTTAATTTCAACTTCGCATGGTTGAAACTTTAAAATGCATCTTTGCTATTTGGTTTATTTTTTTAATGAATTGTGATGTGTAAAATTGAATTTTAAATAGTTTTGCGTTATTTGATTCAAAATTTGAGATCTATTTTATAAAATAATGGGTTAAAAAGATTGAATATGATAAAAGGATAATACTTGGGTGACTGTTCAGCACCTCATCAAACCAAACATTCTTCTTCTCCCTCATCGAACCTGAATCCCCTCTCATCTCTGGCGACGCACCCACAACCCCTCTCTTCTCCGGTGACCCCAATCCCGGTGACCCAATCCTTATTTCCTGCGACCCACCAATCCCTTTCTTCTACAGCGACTGCGATCGTCGTCCTCCGTTATGGACGACGGCGATGATTGCGACCTATCATCATCAATTCGGACAGTCCCTCTCACCATTTGATCGGTGATGTTTGTGCCTTGTGGTGACGAGCAAGATCCTGAAGCCACAATTTCTGCCATTAATTAATTTGGATCTCCATAGTGGTTACAATCAGTGAGTGAAGAAGAACCTCAAGGAAGAGCATGAATCTCGTTTTTATAAAAGTAAATCGTACGAGTTCAGTTAGATGGGTGATAGCTTTTTGTGAAAGAATTTGCAATCTTTTTTGCTGGTCTGGAACTGTCAGTACCCAAGTACTATCCTTGATAAATTTAGGCAAACCCGAATTCACTTGAGTAAGCCCGAACCCAATTTAAACCCAAAACCGAATAAACAACAACAATGGAAGAAGAGGCAAAGCCAGCCGTGTCCACAGCCACCCAAGTCCTCCCATCCCCTCTGAGCTCCGCCGAAGTTCTCCCTGTATAGCCTCCGCCGTTTTCTCTTCCTTCCAAGACCAAGAAGAGACCTCTTGAAAATGATGCCCTTTTCTCCAACTCATCCACTCTCTAAAAGGTTCGCGCCGTCCTCATTTTCTCGAGGTACAGTTAAAAACCCATCTCCCAAGTTTTGCATCTTTATGTGAATTTCTTGTGAATTTTGAAGATTTTTGTGATCTGGGACCGGGTTTTCTTTCTATTCAATTGTGAATTTGGGTTTGTTTGGATTCACAATTTGAATGTCTTTAACATTTCTAAATATTTCATTTTCTATAAAAAGATTAGATAAATGTGTAATCTTTGTAATTCCGCTGCCTTGTACTTGCATTTTAGTCTTTATTAATGTGTTAAGTGATCGTTACGTAATCTGTATGCCATGGGTAGAATTTAGAAGTTGATTTGGTCCTTTTGACACTGCAGGGGATAGGCCTATGGGAGTTAACTTGGTTTGTAGATTGTTCATCTATCAACGTTGTCACTGTAATCATTCTCAATCAATTTCTTTAAATCCTGCTGTTGTGCGCTGCTTCGTTTGTTTGCTACATTAAATGAAGTATGGATGGAGTAACTTTTTGTTTTTTGTCATCTTGAAGGTTCTCCGGACCCCTGACTTTCGAACGTGCAAATCATCCGAAGAAATTCAAGATTGTCAGCTCATCAGGATTTTGTTTTCATCTTTTCACACAATGACATATATTTATCCCTTGAGTTTAATATGATAAAGCTGAGCTGATTTGTTAATCTTAAAATAGTGGTTTATTAATATGGTACTTATGATTACATCCGACCTTCATTCACGTGCTAACTTGGTTTATTAGTCTAGCATTCAGATGGCCTTCTGCTTCCTTTACTAGGAGATATCTGTCTCACTCATCTTCGTATGTTGATGCATGGTTCTGTTCTGAGTTTCTTGAGCTCCATGTATGCCTTCACTCCAGTTTTTGGATTCTGTTAGACACTTTTGAGTTCAAGGCTTTTTATGACGGAGCCAATTGCATGAGATGTTGTTTGTTACTTGTGATTTGCTTATGATTATGTATGTTGCAAATTGCAGATGTAAAGCTGCTGATGGAACTTTGCAAACAGATGATAGCGGAAACAGTTTCGGCCATAAGAAATAAGAATGCGCCAGGTGAAAAGCCCCAAGATACAAGGGCTTTTGGAAAACCATCAGAAAAGAAGTTTCCATCAGGTGTAGCCAGCGAGAATCAGCGGGCTGAAGATGGTCAGACTCAAGGGACAAATATTGTTGGTGGGTCTGCTTTTGGGTGGAATTTCATTACATTTGTAGGTGAAGAACCAGTTTACCATGGAATAACAAAGGAGTCATTTCGAGCTAATGGCAGCAAAGAAACAGTTCTGTAATCCTACCGTTATCATAGATTCTGATTTCATTAGAATGGTTATTCACCTTGATTCTTGAAATGGGATCAGTGGATGTTGTAATATTAGAATGGATGTAATGATTTGATCAGCTGAAATTTATGTAGCAATTTTATTACAGAAAGACAAGTTGTTTGAGTAGTATATTCACTGGAGATATGGTACTATTATCTGGACATCAACTTAAAACGGTTGCAGTGTGCCAAGTGTGCATGCAGGCCCAAATGCAAACCCAGACCAAGGTAAGCCATCTGCTGCCATGTTTCTTTCCCTTGCAGCTCCAGTTGCAGAAGAGGCTTTTAACAATCAACAGTGAGCCCCAAAAGTTGGATATTCCTCTCTCTCTAAATATATGCTTTGCAAAAGCCAACTGAACTTTAATACATTTTTTTCTTCTAATTGCAGCCAAAGTCAAATCTTATTTTAGTGCTTGTAAATTTGGATCGAGATAGGGAAAAGGCAGAAGAAATAAAACTCACATATAAATCAAAGAAATGATTAAAAAAATAAAAAACCAAAATTAACAAAATCAAAACCTGCCCCATTTTCTACCTGCACGAAGGCCGAATACACAAAAATCCAAATTGCCAAATTCCTTGTTTCTGAGAGAGAGGGGCCTCCCAAATTCCCTGATTTGTCTCGAACCAGGCCCCTCCCAAATTCCTTGTTTCGATTCGAAGGAGGATGAGAAACCGGCCAGTCCAGCGGCAGAACTGATGACAAAAAGCAGGGTCAACCAACGGGATTGGGGATTGGGGATTGTGGGTTAGGGTTCTTCTTGGGGATTGGGTGAGAGAGATTTTCGGATAAAGGAGCAAATGGTGACTAAGTTGAAGGAAATAACTCATTTATATACGAGCGCAATTAAGTCATTTCAACGTGTAAGAAAAATTATATTTCTGTCTTATTGTTTGTTGTGCATGGCGTATGCATATTCGGTTTGTCCTATTTCAATCCTAAGATTAAAAAAATTGGTCATTTTTAACAATTTCTCAAATTTTTAAGCTTACTTATGTGATATTAAGTATGGCCATTGTAGTAACTAGTAAGGTTTTAATAGTTTAAAATTATCAAACTAACTTACTTATGTGCTTGGCATTTTAAACACTAAGAGAAAGAGCGTTTGTAACAAATATTGGATTAAACTGTAGACATCGAAATTTCGGTGAAATGAATGTTAACCAATAATTAAAATTTCAACGCTCACGTGTCACATAAATTTTACATGTAGCGTGTGACTCAACAAAAAATCGAAATAAATTGGAAAGGTCATCAAATAGGACACGTGTCAATATCTGGCAGAAATGATTTATTTCATCTGATTATTTAAATCCAAAAATCAAGTTTTGGAATTCTATAAATAGGAGGCCAAGACATTCATTTAAGGGGGGAGGAAGAAGGAAGAAGAAAAGAAAGAAAGAAGGGAATTGACATCACACCAAAACCTTGAAGCCTTGAAACTCTAAAGCTCTCAAGCAAATCCCGAAGGATCAAGAAAACACTCTTCGTTCTTCGTCAAATCCTCCTTCAAGGTCAAGCCCCAACGGCCCTTGAAGAACTTCCACCGACTCAAGATCAAGCCCCGACGGCCCCTTGAAGAAAGTGTTCATCGTTCATCATCCGTTCATCCTAAGATCAAGCCTCAACGGCCCTTTGGATCAACAACCTCAACAAATCCACACATCCAATCGTTCTTCAAGATTAAGCCCAAAAGCCCTTGAAGATCCGCTCATCCATCAACCTTCAAGATCAAGCCCAAAAGCCCTTGAAGAAATCCATACATCCAGTCTTCAAGATCAAGCCCAAAAGCCCTCGAAGATCCGTTCATCAACTGTTCATCCCTAGATCAAGCCCCGACGGCCCTTTGGATCAACAGCTCATCCACAAACCTTCACCCTACGAAGATAGAATCAGAGGATCAAATTACAAAGAGATTGTAACCCCAAAATCATTAACACAAAAAATATATTTTGTACACGTATTCTTGTCTCTTGTTTCAGGAACTTTTCGTGTTTACAAATTTGGCACGCCCAGTGGGACTATCTCTACCTCTCATCTCTGTCTTCGTTCAAGATATTCAAGCACAGTCCATGGCTTCAAACAAAGAACAAGTCATGACGTTCAGATGAAGGAAACAATTGCAAGGCTGATAAAGACTGCAGAGGAGAAAAACTTGCAAACCGCCGGACTCATCAACCGTCTGGAGGCGCAACATGGTGTCATAGTGAAACCAAGCTCTCTTCCAACTAAGAGAACCGAAGAAGGCTTCAACCCAAATGCCTACGAACTCATGTCAAAGGCTAGGCATGACTTTGCCTCCTCTTCAAATCTTGGAAAGAAGGTTTCAAACACCGTCAACGACAGAGATCGCGACCTCACCGAGACTCAAAAGAAGTTGAAGGAGCATGATTATGGAGTTGACAACAACAAGGCTGGACTTGGCTTCACACCAAATGCACCCGTGAAGATTTCAAGCAAAGTGAAGAAAGCTAGCGCTCAACACATCAGCGTGAGCATTGAACAAGACCAAGAAGAGCCTAAACCCTCCCCTCGGACGTCGGTCTTCAATAGGATGAGCCATTCAAGCTCCAGAACTTCAGTGCTTAATCGCATTGGTGGTCAGGACCGAAGCTCTGTCTTCAAGAGGCTTAACGCGCCGACATCCCAAAGCTCTGTTTTTGAAAGGTTGTTAAAGCCTAAGAAACAAAGCAACACAGCTATCTCTCCTTTGCGACGATCAGCTTCAGAAAGATTTGAAGATAATGGTAAGCCTTTTGGAAAGAGGAAGACAACACCAAAGGAAGAAAAGCTTGATGGGTTAGGAGAAAAAGACGATGCTCGAAGCTTGATTCCTTCAAGGATGAAGCGCCAAGCAATCCTAGAGGTCGACACAAAAGGACCACTGAAGGTAAGGAGGCGCATCATCGTCCACACTGGCAAATCTTCATGCCAACAAACTCAAGAGAACGGCACTGAAGAGGAGATCCAAGATGTTTTCTACATCACGGTTCAAGAAGGTAAAGAAGACGAAAGCCCGAGGAAATACTCAGAGTCCCTACTCTCCGACCCTGATCCAAGCGGCAGTACAACCATGAAAGTCATGACCACTTGAGCAACTTCAATCGAGGAGCAGCTAGCTCAGATGAATGAAGCAATCGCAAAGCTCACACGGACTGTGGAAGAGAAGGACTTGCAGATTGCCGCACTTATCAACCAACTAGATGCGCTGCCCGACGTGAAAGTTGACCCAAATATTGGCCTATTAGAGAAAGAAGACGACGAAGAAGAGGAGCCACCAGTGGAGAAAGTTGAAGAGAAGCCGAAGCTAGACCAAGCAACGGCATTCATGGGATCTCTCTCTATCCAGCAGCTACAGGAGATGATCGCAAGCACTGTCAAGACACAGTACGAAGGAAGCTCGCATGACTCCGCACTGTACTCAAAGCCTTACTCCAAGAAGATTGATGCTTTGAAGATGCCAAGGGATTATCAGCCCCCAAAATTCATGCAGTTCGATGGAAAAGGCAACCCGAAGCAACATGTCGCCCATTTCATTGAAACTTGCAACAATGCTGGGACAGAGGGAGACTACCTTGTCAAACAGTTCGTGCGTTCGCTGAAAAGTAACGCTTTTGACTGGTACACTGACCTCGAACCTGAGTCTATCAACAGTTGGGACCAGCTAGAAAGGGAATTCCTCAACCGTTTCTACAGCACTCGTCGTACTGTAAGCATGCTAGAGCTGACCAGTACGAAACAGTGGAGAGATGAACCTGTCGTCGACTACATAAATAGATGGCGTTCTTTAAGTCTGGATTGCAAAGATCGGCTTTCTGAAACCTCTGCCATTGAGATGTGCGTTCAAGGCATGCAGTGGGGACTACACTACATCCTTCAAGGCATCAAACCACGAACATTTGAGGAGTTAGCCACCCGCGCCCATGATATGGAGTTAAGCATCACCCGTCATGGGAAGAAAGAACAGATCGCCGACTACAAGAATGACAAAGTTTTGGGGCCAAAGGTGGATAAGGCTGCGTGGAAACCCACAAAGGAAGCAATGATGGTCAACACAACTCCAGTCAAAATCCATACACGAGGCAAGGTGATTCAAACCGAAGCTTTTCGTGATCAAGAGATACGTAGACGCACTTTGAAGGAGCTTGAGGAGAAGACTTATCCATTCCCCGACTCTGACGTGGTTGCCATGTTAGATGACTTGCTTGACAAAAAGGTGATCGACCTACCTGAGTGCAAACGGCCAGAAGATATGAACCGTATTGATAGTCCAAGGTACTGTAAATTCCACCGCTTCATTAGTCATCCGACGGAAAAGTGCTTTGTGCTAAAAGATCTCATCATGAAGTTGGCTCAGAAAGGGATCATCGAGCTAGATCTTAATGATGTGGTGAAGTCAGACTATACCACCATCACTTCTGGCTCTTTGAACTCAAAATCTTCACCTCAACCGCCGGGGGCATGCTCCAAAACCATGTCAGTCAAGTCAAGTGAAGTTGAAGGATGGACTCATGTCACTCCAAAGAAAATGCACAAGAAACATAGGTCTCCTCCACAAGTTCACCAATCGGAAAGGGGGCAAAACAGCTACCGTCAACCTTCAAAGCTACATGAAAATGTTGAGGATGATGAAATTATGACACAAAGATCGCCCGTTGCCATCACAATGCGCGATTTCTTCCCCAAAGACTTCTTCAATCACTCGGTCAAGACTCCTTGCTATGAAGATTGCAAGGAATGCCTCTCTAAGATCGTTTGACAAATTCAAAAACGCTCCTCGTTCGCACGAGCCTAAAAGGCAACACCAAAAGCTCCTTGTCTGCATGAGCTGAAACTGCAAACGGCACCAAAAGCTCTTTGTCTGCACGAGTTAAAACTGCAAACGACACCAAAAGCTCCTTGTTCACACAAGCCTAAAAGGTGACAACAAACGCTCCTCGTTCGCACGAGCCTAAAAGGTGACACCAAATGCTCCTGGCCCGCAAGAGCATAAACTGTGTACGGCAAAATCATCATCAAAACCATCACTCATTTGAACTACGTTATGACTTGATCTCTTCTTTGGAAGAGTACGTAGGCAACTTGAAACTTCAAAACTTCAAGTACAGTCCCATCAAAATAAATAAATAAATGTTTCATTAAAGAAAGTCAATTTTATTACAAAAGAAAAGAAAGAAAAAAAAAAATACATATGTTACTATGTATTAGAAAAAATATATATATTCTCTACTAAAAAAAAAAAAAAAAAAAAAAAAAAAAAAAAAAAAAAAAAAACAAAAAAGCAAAATGTCGACAAGCCCAAAATGGTGGGCTGGATTGTTGTGTTGAGGACGAAGGCCCATATACCCAAATCCAGGCCCGACTCTCTCTCTCTCTCTCTCTTCGCAGTCACCTACCCCCTCCCCGGTCAGACTTAAATCAGCAAGAAAACCAGCATTTTCTCGGGAAACAAACAACCAGTCGACCTCTCCAAAGTAATTTTGATCGTCTTTGCTCGAAGCCATGGCCTGTTCCAGCTTCGCGAAGCTTAATGCATCGTCGTCTCAGTGGATCGGACAACAGTCCTTCACTCAGCGCCCAGGATCATTAAGATCTAGCTTCTCTTTCTAAAACCCTTACTTTCTCGCTCTAAACCCGCCACAGAGGCCTAGGCAAGAACTGGCTAACTCTCTGGAAGCTCTGGAAGACGCTGAGTCCAGCAATCGAAGGGTGGTGCTCGCCCTTTATGACGCCCTGAGCTCCCGCGACGTCGACACGGTGCTCCAGATCGTCGCCCCCGACCTCGAGTGGTGGTTCCATGGTCCGCCGACCCACCAGTTCTTGATGCGCCTCCTCACCGGCTCCCAAAACGAATCGTTTCAGTTCGTCCCCGAGTCCATCGCCTCCTTCGGCCCCACCGTCTTCGTCGAGGGCTGCGACCGCGACTGCTCTATTTCCTGGGTCCACGCCTGAACCGTCGCCAGTGGTGTAGTCACCGGCGTCCGCGAGTACTTCAACACCGACCCTCTGTCTCTCGCTAAGAGCCCAATTCCAAAGCAGAACATCACAGATTGGTCGATCGCTTTCTGGGTTTTGCTTCTCCTACTCTCGATTTCAATCTGGTAAAAATGCAAGCGTCAATTTATGGTTCAGTAAAGGGGAAGTTGGGGTTTGAAGATCAAAACCAAAGAAGGGTATTGGGTTTTGGAGAATTGAAAAAAATAGAGCAAGTACAGGGTCCAGGAATCTGTGGGTTGCTGAGAGGAGAACTTGCTCTGGTTGGATTAGCAAATGTCTTGGGCACAGCTGTTGCATCCTCATTGATGGACCAACAGGGAAGGAAAAGTCTTCTACTCACAAGCTTCGGTGGAATGGCTGCTTCGATGTTGCTGCTTTCACTGTCCTTTACATGGAAAGCCCTTGCTCCATATTCTGCCCCCCTTTCTGTCGCTGGAACTGTTATCTATGTATTGTCCTTTTCACTTGGCGCTGGCCCTGTGCCTGCTCTTCTTCTACCAGAGATTTTTGCTTCAAGAATCAGAGCAAAAGCAGTTTCTTTGTCATTGGGCATGCACTGGATTTCAAACTTCGTCATAGGCCTCTACTTCTTGAGCCTTGTAACTAAGTTCGGGATCGGCACAGTGTATTTTGGATTCGCTGACGTCTGCCTTCTGGCTGTCTTGTACATAGCTGGTAATATTGTTGAAACGAAAGGTCGTTCGTTGGAGGAAATAGAGCGTGCTCTTAGTGTTGTCACTTGATTACGATATGATTCAAACTACGAGCAAAAAATCTCCAGCAGCTTCGGATTTTGGCCTTAAGCACTGACAGCATCACCTCCTTTTCCTGCTATGCGGACTAGTTCATTCCTCACTGTTTCAGGAGAGGTAGACACCAAGGCCATTGAGAAGAGCGCCAAGATTGGGTTGGCTCTTGCTCTCAAGCCATGAGCGGGTTTATTGCTCACTGCGGCAGGGAGCAGAGTCCATATGGTAGGGGGAATCGTTCTGTTTTGATGGCATTGATTATGGTGGCGGCATTGGGTTGAATCGCAATGGTGATGGTGGAGCTTTTTTTCCTCTGTCTCCTCATGGCTGTGCTCCATCTTCAGCTCTGCTCATCA
Organism: Pyrus communis; assembly: GCF_963583255.1. Taxonomy (NCBI): domain Eukaryota; kingdom Viridiplantae; phylum Streptophyta; class Magnoliopsida; order Rosales; family Rosaceae; genus Pyrus; species Pyrus communis. Next base: position 12,424,691 of record NC_084818.1, read on the forward strand.
CCTAGCGCCGCTGCAATTCCTCCACTTCAGGCTTGACGCCTTGCACTACCTCGAGCTCGTCACCCTGGCCACCATGATCAAAATCAACGAAGAGCTTCATTGACCGCTGTCAAACGACTAGCCGGTCTTCAAACTCGACGCCTTACACTCTGCTTCAAGCTCTGGCTGCTTCTGCACTTCCGCCATGGCTGCTGCCTGTGAATGTGATTAACAAAAACAAAGTTTGTCAACTCACATCTACTTGCCTCTGCTGCTGCCTTTGAATGTGATTGACAAAATCAAAGTTTGGCAACTCACACCCAAAGACTTTCTCCGTCTCTTACCTCCTACTACTCCAAGCTCCTCTGCATTTCCTCCCTGCACCATGTGGGGAATATATATATATAAAAAATATTATTAAAAAAAAAAAAAGATCTATCTTGGTGGATCAGTACCACCGAAAGCAAAGAAAAAAAAATATAATAAAAAAAAAAGATCTATCTTGGTGGATCAGTAGCAAAGAAAAAAAAATATAATAATAAAAAAAAAAAGATCTATCTTGGTGGATCAGTACCACCGAAAGCAATAAGAAAAAAATAATAATAAAAAAAAAAGATCTTGGTGCACCGGCACCACGTGAAAAAATAATATATATATATATATATATATATATACGCTCTATTTAGCACATTACGCTAAATAAAATAAAGTTTATTTATTGATATCTCTGATAAATTACAGATATGTGCTTACACATGAAAAATAAATAAATAAATAAAATAAAATAAAATAAAATAAAATAAAATACAAGATTGGAGCTTTCACAAAGGATGTTCACGTGAAGCCCCATTACTTGGCAAAACTCTCGGAGCGGGAGGTATCGGAGCAGGAGGCATCGGAGCGGAAGGCATCGGAGCTAGAGCATTCCAGGCCTCAATATTTGGTGGAACGCTGGATGACCCAGGAAAAAGGTGCCTCTGGAGATAGGCCGCAAACCTTTGACGGTCACTTTGAATCCGACCTTCAGATTCTTGCAGCTCATCAAGCTTCCTCTTCATGCCCGACGAATAGTTATTTGCAAGCACGTGCAAACTTCTATTCTCGTACTTAAGCTGTTTGATCTCCTGCTTAAGATTTTCCATCTCTGCCATCAATGATTCCACCTGACGGGACCGAGCAAGCAGGCGTTGGCCCATGTTGGACACAGAGCTCGCACACTGAACACTAAGAGCGAGAGACTCTTGAACGGCCAACTCATCGGACCGTCCTGACAGCAGCCTACTATCTTTCGGAGTGAGGAGGTTCCTAGCTACTATTGTAGCTGTTGTGGCATCCTGCATCACGGAGTCTTCACCTGTAAGAGGACCGTTAGAAGATAAGAAAGAAGGGCGCCATACGTTACCTTGACGCGGCGCGCCCGTATCACTGCTGAGACTCAATTCTAAGCTAAGGTTCGATGGGTTTGCCATTTTTCAAAAGTGTTCAAAGAGAAAGGTGGATGGAGTAAAATCAGAAAGGGCCGAAGACGATTTTCACAAACGGGAGATCTTCAAAGTGTGCATGTTAGAGGTAATCGATACCTCTGTAAAAAGCCAAGCGACACGACCACCGATTCAAAAATCCGGATTTTCCAGCGTGAAGTTCGGCGACGCATTCGCGGCTTTTCAGAAAATGCGTTCAACTTTGTCAAAAGATATCTAACAAAGTCGAGAACACGTGGAGGCCATCATCGCAACTACACGTCTTTAGCCGACAAGCGCAAAGTTCGGCGACGCTTTCTCTGCTTTTCAGAAAACGCGTGCAACTTTGTCAAAAGTGGCGCTCGTTCAGAAATCGAAAAGGCGTCGTTCAGAAATCGAAGAGGCGTCGTTCAGATATCGAAGAGACGTTTGTCGACAAGGGTAAAAGAACGGTACCACCACTTGCTATTAAGAAATCCCTATATGTGTCGACCTTCGTCTCTTATGGCAAGGTAAACCTGAAGAAAATGCCCAACTCTTCCTCACCTCTGAGGGCGCACTCCCAGCAAAGCCTCTCGAAATACACAATTCTTCTTCTTCCTTTGAGAAAACCTATTCAACCTTTGAAGATACCAGATGCCTGGAGTACAGATGACCCAGGAGGAAACGATAGATTGAAGCATGTGCTGATTCATTCACCGCTTCTTCAAAAGCAAAGGTATCTCATATCATCAAGGGTGAAAGCAAAGGTATCTCATATCATGCTTTTTCCCTATCTTTTCCTTTGCCCTTGTTCTCACCTGCCAAGACAAGGACAGAGGAAGCAATATGTCGGAACCTCCACTCAAACCAGTTGCCACCAAGGAGTGAAGCACCATTTAAATGCAAAGGTTGCATTCAACTCCTGCATCGGAGGACAAATACTACAAGAGAAGATGCTAAACCTGCATAAGGAAATACCACTTCTGCAAAGGGGAGCAAGTAAGGCAAGCGAAAATGATACATCGAAGCATGTGGAGACAAGCACAACAAATATATGTGCTGATTCATTCGATGCTTCTTCGAAAGCAAAGGTATCTCATATCATGCTTTTTCCCTGTCTTTTCCTTAGTCCCTGTTATTACTCGCATGGCAAAGTGAAAGAGAGCAGTCAACGACACTTGAAGTCAGTCTTCCGATCTGGAACCAACTACCTGGAATCTATTCCTGATTGCTTACCTAGTATTGCTCTCGAGTAGTCATCTTCAACGGTTGATACACTGCCAGAGAAGGGACAAGGAAACTTCAATCTTTCCAACCCTCTTCAATACGAATTGGAAAGATTGAACAAAGAAACAGGTCAGCACCTCCACCTCGTACTTGCCTGCCATATCCTGAAACCGCTCGTAGACCTTTGGGGGGAGATCAAAAGAATCTTCCAGCCCAGTTCAAGAGTAGCACAAAGGAAAATCAACGAGTGGAGGAGACCAAAAGAATCTTCCAGCCCAGTTCAAGATCAAGCCTCAATGGCCCTTGAAGAAATCACAAGTCCGATTCAAAATCAAGTGTTCACCACCCTTGAATCAAATTCAACTCCAGATAAAAGGAGTAAGTTCAGACCTTCGGAGGAGACCAAAAGAATCTTCCAGCCCAGTTCAAGATTAAACTTGTGAAAAATCAACGATTGGAGGAAACCAGAAAATCTTCCAGTCGAACTCAAGATCAAGCCTCGATGGCCCTTGAAGAAATTTCCAGCTCAATTCAAGATCAAGCCTCGACGGCCCTTGGGTTGACATCTACATTAAGGAACTTCAAAACGCATCTCATACACGTGACAAGCACATGTCAACGATGCGCCTTGAAGTGGGGGCATTTGTAGACATCGAAATTTCGGTGAAATGAATGTTAACCAATAATTAAAATTTCAACGCTCACGTGTCACATAAATTTTACATGTAGCGTGTGACTCAACAAAAAATCGAAATAAATTGGAAAGGTCATCAAATAGGACACGTGTCAATATCTGGCAGAAATGATTTATTTCATCTGATTATTTAAATCCAAAAATCAAGTTTTGGAATTCTATAAATAGGAGGCCAAGACATTCATTTAAGGGGGGGAGGAAGAAGGAAGAAGAAAAGAAAGAAAGAAGGGAATTGACATCACACCAAAACCTTGAAGCCTTGAAACTCTAAAGCTCTCAAGCAAATCCCGAAGGATCAAGAAAACACTCTTCGTTCTTCGTCAAATCCTCCTTCAAGGTCAAGCCCCAACGGCCCTTGAAGAACTTCCACCGACTCAAGATCAGGCCCCGACGGCCCCTTGAAGAAAGTGTTCATCGTTCATCATCCGTTCATCCTAAGATCAAGCCCCAACGGCCCTTTGGATCAACAACCTCAACAAATCCACACATCCAATCGTTCTTCAAGATTAAGCCCAAAAGCCCTTGAAGATCCGCTCATCCATCAACCTTCAAGATCAAGCCCAAAAGCCCTTGAAGAAATCCATACATCCAGTCTTCAAGATCAAGCCCAAAAGCCCTCGAAGATCCGTTCATCAACTGTTCATCCCTAGATCAAGCCCCGACGGCCCTTTGGATCAACAGCTCATCCACAAACCTTCACCCTACGAAGATAGAATCAGAGGATCAAATTACAAAGAGATTGTAACCCCAAAATCATTAACACAAAAAATATATTTTGTACACGTATTCTTGTCTCTTGTTTCAGGAACTTTTCGTGTTTACATAAACGTTAAGGTTTTAGTAGTTTAAAATTATCAAACTATTAGTAAGGTTTTAGTAGTTTAAAATCCAATTCCCACCACCGCCGCATATTTTTTCACATTTTCACACTTCTAAATGAATTATTATGAGTTTTTAATGTGCTTTGGCATTTTAAATTGCTTTGTATTTTTAAAGTGCCTTGAAAAATTTTAAGCTTACTTATGTGATATTAAGTATGGCTATTGTAGTAACTAGTAAGGTTTTAATAGTTTAAAATTATCGAACTAACTTTTTATCTTAATGGGTTGAAACAAATCATCTACATGTAAACCCGTTAACGACTTTATTTATTAACGGGTAACCCAATAATGACTAATTAGTTATTTTATTGATTCGAAATCCGTTGTTTTTTATCATGGAGGGTCCCACTCTAACTACATCGATATTGTTCCCAACTTTACCACTTGTTCAATCTGTCAGGTGTGAGGTTTTACCACAAAAGGCCTCGGTATTAGTTAGAGTGGGGTAATCATATTTAAACCCCATTGTTTTCTTTTCACCCACCGATGTGGAATTCCAACACTCCCCCTCACGTGTAACCCCATTTAGTGGTTCACATGTAGAGATCCATACATTGGCAACTGACACTCAAAGGTCGGCTCTATGTTAAGAGTCCATACTTGTTTTCAATGGAACTCATAGGCATAAGAGTCCTGATTTGTTTCCTTCTTGGTGACAACTGACAAGCTTGTTGGCTTGCACGGGCCCGAACCTTGGCTCTGATACCATGTTGAAATTTTTTTAGATCGATGGGCTCGAGGGGTCCCACTTTAACGACATCGATATTGTCCCGAACTTTACCACCTCACTTGCCCAATCTGTTAGGTGTGGAGTTTTACCACAAAAAGTCTCGGTATTAGTTAAAATGGGCTAATCATATTTAAAACCTATTGTTTTCTTTTCACCCACCAATGTGAAATTCCAACAATAAGCTCATCACACAGTTCCCTGTTGATCAGCACACATCTTTTGAAGTGGAGGTTCACAGTGTTGTGGATTTCCAGCCTAAACAGAGGGATCAAAACTTTGGAGTTGAGTGCCTATTGGAATTTTTTCATAAAAGTTGTTGTATGACAAGTCCAAGAAACAGAAACTATCTATCTGAGCAAGGCTTGCTGGAATTCTGCCCAGTTTCTGGTTTCTTGACAAATATAAAAAAGTTTTTACAGAAGAAAAGTATGCCTTACAGTTGTAGTAGTTAAAGGTTAAAGCAGCGTCACTTGTTCATACATGACTGGATTGATATACAAAACACTGCAAATTCTGTCAATGTCATTCAATAACAATTGAATAATGGGTGTGCGGAAACCTCACTTCATAAATTAGACAAAGACAACTCGAATGATCAGGTATTGACTTGACTTACTAATTGAATAATTCATATAGATAGTGGTAAATACACAGTAAAATCGAATTTTTCTTTGTGGACGAATAGGAGGTGTCATTGTAATGGGGAAATTAATGGACCAAAACCCTTTGGTAGTGGCCCTCAACTACCAACAGACTTCTCTTCTAGTATTGAATCGTATCAAACTTGCAACAAGTTATCGATCAAGTTATGCCAAAAAAAAAAAAAAAAAAAAAAGGGATGGACCAGTTGACTTAATCAAGAAGGATATTCCATTTTAACCAATTCGATAGTTTTTATATTTTAGTTTCAATTTTTTTTTTCTTTGGGTAAGATATGGAGGGGAAATATCGGGGAGGAATTTTAAAAAAATGTATATGGAAGAGTAACAAAATAAAAAGTAAGAATGATTTCCGCTCCCCTTGAAATTCAGAAATTGCCCCATTTTTGTTCTCATAATTCCTAGAACTTCTAATTTTAGTGCTAAACTGTGATGATGATTCGCTGAATTGCTGCTTTTAATAATTAAATGTTCATATGGAACATCTTGAACATGCTATACTTACTTGCAGTGGTGAATCCATAATTTTAACCTTAGGTGGTCCTAATATAAAATATTCAAGGATTTTGTAGATGGAAATAGTGCGCAACGGGCAAAATTTTTTTCTCTATTTTCTAAATGAAACATTTTGTCGAGTACTTTCTGTATATATGGACGGTATTGTTTTGTTCTTTGAAGATTAAAGGTCTTGTAAAATTTTCAGTGTCAATTTTTCTTGACATCTAATAACTTGAAAAGTCTTTCTTGAGAACAAGTAGCAAGTTGGCTATAGCAGTCTGCTTCCCCTTGAACTTACACTCAAAGTTCAAACCCCAAACTCAAGCCCTATGATGGACATGAAAGTATGATTCTGGTGTAAGCACTTGCTCAAATAATATTGATCTTTTTTACCATAACATTCCACCTACTGAAGCGTGCATTGAGTGCCTCACTTTTAAAGAAATTAACTTTCATCCCATATCACTTAAAAAGATAATCACTTTGGAAATTTGTGGTTTTGATAAAATTAGTGGAATCATCGTCCCATGTATATCAATGATATGGTTTTGATAGAATTATTATAAAGTAATTAGATTTTATCAAAACTTAGCGGGTAGACATAATTCAATATTATTTCAAAATTTGGTAAAGAGTCATCAATATCTGGTGCATAAAAAGGTCTCTTTTTATAAATCATGATGTCTAGTGGAATCATTGTAATCTTAATTTGACTTTAATGAACATGGTTGAACTTGAGGGAAGGTAGTGCTTCAAAGTCCTTTACACTAGGATTTCCATATACCTTGGTGAATCGAAAAAAAAAAGTAGTTTGGCGGAAAGCAAATTAGGTAAAGACTCACCTATGTCTCATATCTGGTGCATTAAAAAGTTTCAGTTTATCAATTATGTTGTTTAGTGGAATTATTGTACTGCCAACATCTCCAATGGAGATCTTAAATGGACTGCCCACAACCCTATAGCCTCTAAATATAGGGACAAATGGCTTCCCATTGGTCAGAATAGAGATCCTCAAAGTATCCCAAAATATAAGGACTCACTAATTACCTCAAAGAAATCTTCAAAGAGTGGGCACCAATGTAGATTTTGAGTAGGAAACAAGCCTCACTAACATGATAATGCTGCACAACAGCTTCTCTCACTTCCAGACGGACACATCGTCAATCATGGGCCCCACACCACACTTGTGACATTTTCCATTCTTTTAGCCGTTGGGAAACGCATAGTAGAAATAGTTTTTTGGTTTGTTTTCTTGTTTTTATCAACGCCCACAAGCTTCATTTAGGGATTCGAATATTCCATTGAATATGGTGGAGACCTATAATTAGGGTCTCCCATTGGAGATGCCCTTGGTATTTGATGTAATTTATCAGGCTATGTTTTGGTCACCTATTACATTGCCTCTGATTGTTACTTGTAGGCCTACCTTTCTTTATAGCGTGCTTGAGATAAAATGGCATATGAACTGGAGAAGGAGAACTATTGGATATTCTATTATATAAAGATTTTCACGACTATTGGATATTTTATCTTTACTTTTCTCCATTCATTATGTATCATTCAGTTTTACGTATTATTGAAGAATTTTCTCATTTTGTAATATTTTCTTTTTACAATTTGCCTTTCAATCTCATGACTCGAAACTTAATTGCATGTACTTGTTTATTTTTATCTACAGCGTCTTCTGAGACAATGTAGACGGCTTCACTTCACTGAAAGAGCTTTCATGGACCATTATCTGTACAAGTTTTCTAAGTATTGAGTTATCATAATAAAGAACTTTACTACTAAATCTCCTTGGCAGATGATTTGTTAGTGTTAATTATTTGTAAGAAGTTTACTGCTACATTTACTTTATCAAGACCTTTCTGCAGTATATGTTTTAATTCTTGATATAAACTAAAGAAATTCAGTTAATTCTGGACTGCATATGATTGTTTTGTTCGTCGTAAATTTTAGTTCAATGGATTGGTTGCAGTCCTGTGCATATGTCTATCAATGATCAGACAACATTTAACAAACTAATTATTATTAAAATTCATCATAAATAATACACCAGGAATCCTATATGCTTTCTACACACAAATTACAAGCTTCTGAATGACATCCTCCCTACCAGTGTTTTTTACAACTTTCTATTTTTCTTTCTATTTTGTCAAAGTAACTCATATACTCGAATCATTTGATGCACGGGAAATCAAATCAAATAAAACAATTCAAATACAACATATACTGCTGGAAGATGACAAAATCTAATACCATGGAAATGATGAAGCTTTGGCTCCAGTGGTTTTAAACCTTATGATCGGCGGCTATATATATATGTGCAAAGGAGAGAAGTGGGTGAGAAATGATTTTTTTTTATTTTTTTTAAATTAAAATGCAATGATGAGGAGGTTTGTAAAAATAAGTTGAGAACTGCTATTATTACTTTAAAATTTTCATTTGCACTTTTTATGAGTAGGGATGCAACATGAGTTGAGTCATGCCCAACCTGATTTCAAACCCGATCGAGAGGGTTAGAATGAAGGAAAAACTCGTCCAAACCCAACCCGACCTCATAGGGATGCAACATGAGTTGGGTCATGCCCAACCTGATTTCAAACCCGATCGAGAGGGTTAGAATAAAGGAAAAACTCGTCCAAACCCAACCCGACCTCAACCCGATTATTATTTGGTTGTAGGGGTGGGTTTGGTTCCTTTCTGTTTGGTTTTTTGCCGAAACTGAAGTTACTATTCGATTCGATTGTTTTTTTAATTTTTTCAGTTCGCTTTGACTTTTGTTCGGTTTTTTATATATATTTTTTTTCAATAAGTACTAACACTGTTGCATGGTACATTATATCACTAATGTATGCATTGTTGAAACTTCAAAGAGAGGGCAGATGCATATTTATTCCATTACCAAAAATAAGGGAAGATGCATATACTCCAGTACCAAATAAAACAACTGGGCAAAAGCCTTATTCAATCGTAAGGCACTGACCTCAAATAATTATAATGCAAAAACTGAATTCTAATAATTATATGCAATGGGAAATTAACATAGAATCCATTTCATACCGTGTCTTAGTTAAGTAATTGGCTCCTGCCAAAATCCATTTCATCACTTGGCAATAAAAAACAATAACAAATCCTTAAACTAATCGTACAATAAAAAACAATAACGAATCCTTAAACTAATTGCATATGTACACAGTAATGTATTAGTTAGTAAGGGTTACTTGTGTATCATAAAAATCGTTTAAATCGGTTTAGAATTCGGTTCGGTTTAGTTTAGTTAGGTTTCCGAACTCTTGACACCGAAACCAAATCAATATGATCCAGTTCGATTTGGTTTTTCTAATCCAGTTCGGTTTTTCTTCGGTTCAGTTTATTTCGGTTTCAGTTTGTTGTTTGGTTCGGTTTGTTTTCAGTTTTCGATTTTTCGAACCCACCCCTTTTGGGTTGGGTTGGGTTGATGTTTGCTTGTCCATGTCAAGCCAAATCCAATCTGATTTCTAACCCAAATTGCTCATGCACATATTACCTGTCCCACTTCATATTATATAACTAGATAAAAGTTTGGGAGGACTATACTTGAGTTTGTTGTTTGCTTTGCATTTGAACAATGAACAAGTGTTGCTTTTAAGGGTGGGCATACGGGTACAGGAACCGCGGGTTGGGGCGAGCAATCATGGTTCGGGGCTGGTACGGGCCGGTTCCAATTTTTTGAGAATAGAAATGGGGCGGGGTAGGTCCATAGTATTTAAGGGGCGGACCGAGTCCTAGGATTTGGATAACGGGACCCCGGACGGCCTGTTTCTAACTATAACCCATTTACTAATTCTCTAAACCTAATCCATTAGCCATTCCATCCCATCGTCCCTTTCCTTCCTGGACTTAAACTAGACTCCCACTCGAGTCATCTCCTCCACCACCACCACGACTTAGCTCCCTCCCACCCTTGAATTGATTGCGTCGATTGCTTCGAGATTTCTACAAAACCAATATGGATGGAGCATCAAAATTCAAAAAACCTAGGAGTTCTGAAATACCCATTCAAAGAACACAAAGGCATTGCCCCCACGTGCACATTTTTGACAAAAGGTTTCATCTTGGTGGAAAATATAATTAAAAATTGGGACTTTCTGCCTTTTATCAAAAGGATATGGAACTCATCTTCAATTTGGTAAGCGATGGCTTCGTCGTCTTGCAAAACATACAAAATCATGGTGCTCGACACCCAAAAGCTCATCGTAGCCAGCGGTGTGTCCGCCAACAAGGTTTAATTCACGGAATACATACAGAAGACTACCATCGTCGATCTGAGTCAGATTGGAGCCTTGCGCCATCGTCGTCGATCGGAGTCAAGAGACAGAGACCTTGATTTGGGATTGGGAGAGATGAGCAAGAGAGACGGGGACCACCACCTTCACCGATTCACCACTGGTGGTTCAGCTGCTGGTGCGGGTAGCTTCCAACCCGTCGATTTCGTTGGCAGTGGGAGCAATCTGGAACTGTGGAACGTTCTGGAGCTCTGTATCAAAACCAAAAAAGAAAAAGAAAAAAGTTAATTGGGCTCGTGGACCCGCCTCGAAACGGCCCGTTTGAAACGGGCCTGGTTAAGGCCGGTTCCTAAACTTAAAAACCCTCTACTCGGTCCGGCCTGCCCCATTACTGTTTAAAACGGATAAGGTCTGGTTCCTTCAAAATTGGGCCTGGCCCGACCCTAGTTGCTTTTACGTTTTATTGTTGGTTAAAGCATTGATATTGTCTTGTCATTTAATTTCAACTTTGCATGGTTGTAACTTTTGATATGCGTTCCACGCTATTTGGTTTATTTTTATTATGGATGGTGATGTGTAAAATTGAATTTTAAACAGTTTTGCATTATTTGGTTCAAAATTTGAGATTTATCTTATAAATAATGTGTTAGAAGATTGAATTTGATAAAATTGGGCAAACCCAAATTTAATTCGAGTAAGCCGAACCCAATTTAAACCCGTACTTGAGTAAACCCCTAGGAACCCAAACCCAACTCATACCCGAATTAGAAATGTTGTGTTAGGATTTGGTCAACCATCTAACTCGCCCAATTCGCCCAAGTTGCACCCTACTCACAAGTTTATTTTTCTTTCTAAATACAGGAAGTTTGAAGGGCTAATAATAAAAATTTTAAAAATAAATTTAATAAGGACAACAATGATGAGAGCACAAGCATGATGAAAGTATAAGATGCGTTTAAAAGTGATGTACAGAGTGGTCAAGTGCTTGGCGTAAAAGTGATATTGATTAACTTGGATTTTGAGAAAACTCCACATTGCATCAACTCGTCAATTGCACATTTTAGCAACCAAATTGTATAAACTGGTGTTAAGCTCTTCTGAAGTAAATGGAATGCAAAATCATGAAACGTTATTAAGCTCATTTTTTCGCCTGAAAATTATGAATTTAAGGAGACAGAAAGACAGGGCACTAGAAAATAGAGGAAAGAGAATGGAAGAGCCTAATACATCTACTTTATTCTACAAGAGATTTGTATAAAGAACGAGAGTCTACTTTCTTAAGTTCGTTGTTCGTGATTATATTTATCAATTGTGTGTCCCTAACATTATACTATTATTCCTCCTGTGCAATTTAAAAGTTAAAACACATCAGTCCTTTAACTCCCCAGACAAACAGCACCGATGGAGGAAGAAGCAAAGCCAGCCGAGTCCACAGCTACCCAAGTCCTCCCAACCCCTCTGAGCTCCGCCGAAGTTCTCCCTGTATAGCCTCCTCCGTCTTCTCTTCCTCCCAAGACCAAGAAGAGACCTCTTGAAAATGATGCTCTCTTCTCCAACTCATCCACCCTCTACAGGGTTCGCAGCGTCCTCAAAGAGGTCCGTCCTCATTTCGAGGTACAGCTAAAAACCCATGTCCCAAGTTTTGCATCTTTATGTGATTTTCTTGTAAATTTTGAAGATTTTTGTGATCTGGGTTTTCTTTTTATTGAATTGTGGATTTGGGTTTGTTTGGATTCACAATTTGCATGTCTTTAACCTTTCTAAATATTTCATTTTTCTTTAATAAGATTAAATAAATGTATAATCTTTGTAATTCCGGTGCCTTGTACTTACATTTTAGGCGCCCTTCGTAGCTCTGCATTGAAAAATTTGTCTTAAGTAATGAATTTGATGGCAAAACTCTAATATTTGAACTATTAAGTGAAGAATGAAGGCATATGATTTATGTTCTCAAGTGAATTGAGGTGTTTCTATTTTGTATTACGTGAAGCTGTCAAAATTAGTTTTTATTTGCTACATTTCGGATATTGTTCGATTATTTTAGGCTGCAGACCAAGTGTAATATGTTAAATGTATGTTATATCATTATGTAATCTGTATGCCATGGGTAGAATTTAGAAGTTGATTAGGTCCTCTTGAGACTGTTGGGGAGGCCTTTGGGTGTTAACTTGGTTTGTAGATTGTTCGTCTATCAAGGTTGTCAATGTAATCACTCTAAATCCTGCTGTTTTGAACTGCTTCTTCTGTTTACCACATTATTTGAAGTATGCATGAAGTAACTTGTTGTCTTTTGTTATCTTGAAGGTTCTCCAGACCCCTGACTTTGGAACATGCAAGCCATCCGAAGAAATTCAAGAATGTAAGCTCATCAAGATTTTGTTTTCATCTTTTCACACAATGACATATAGTTATCCCTTGAGTTGTATGATAAACCTGAGCTGATTTTTTAATGTTAAAATAAGTGGTTTATTAATGCGGTGCTTATGATGACATCCGACTTTCATTCACGTGCTAACTTGGTTTATTAATCTGTCGGGTGAATAATTATATTGAGTTTCACGCTTGAAACTCAGTTTGTGATAGTTTTATTGTTGGCCACCCAATCCTAGAATGTTGTTAGTAGCATTCAGATGGATTATTAAATCTGACCTGATTTGTTAATCTTAACGCAAATGGTTTATTAATGCTATGGTTATGACTCCCGACTTTCCTTGACATGCTAACTTGGTTTATTAATCTATCATGTGAATGATCATATTGAGTTTCACCCTTGGAACTCAGTTTGTGATAATTTTATTGTTGGCCACCCAATACTAGATATTGTTAGTAGCATTCTGATGGCCTTTTGCTTCCTTTACGAGGAGATATCTGTCTCACTCATCTTCTTATGTTGACGCATGGTTCTGTCCTGAGTTTCTTGAGCTCCATGTATGCCTTTTCTCCAGTTTTTGTATCCCTTTGGACACTTTTGAGTTCAAGGCTTTTTGACGGAGCCAATTGCATGAGATGTTGTTTGTTACTTGCCATTTGACGGACAAGTAGAAAGTGACTTTTTATGGATTGATCATGGGATGTGCTTATGATCATGTATGTTGCCAATTGCAGATGTGAGCTTCTGATGGAACTTTGCAAACAGATGACGGCAGAAACAGTTTCGGCAACAAGAAGTAAGAATGCACCAGCTGAAAAGCTCCAAGATACAAGGGCTTTTGGGAAGCCATCAGAAGATAAGTTTCCATCAGGTGTAGCCAGTGAGAAGCAGCGGGGTGAAGATGGTCAGACTCAAGGGACATATATTGTTGGTGGGTCTGCTTTTTTCTTGAATTTCATTATATTTGTAGGCGAAGAACCAGTCTACTATGGAATAACAAAGGAGTCATTTTGAGCTAATGGCAGCAAAGAAACAGTTCTGTAATCGTTCCGTTATCTTAGACTGTGATTGCTAGCAGAAAATATTAATCCTACCCCATTATATATATAAAAAAGGGGGATTTCATTGATGATTTCATTAGAATGGTTATTCACCTGGATTCTTCAAATGGGATCAGTGGATGTTTTAAATTTGTAATATTTGAATGGATGTAATGATTTGATGAACTAAAATTTATGTCAGCAATTTTGTTATAGAAAGACAGGTTGTTTGATTAGTATCTTCACTGGAGACATGGATGGTACTATTATCTGGACGTCGGACCAGACATCTGCTAGGGACATCAACTTAAAACAGTTGCAGTGTGTCAAGTCTCAAATGCAAACCCAGACCAAGGTAAGCCATCTGCTGCCATGTTTCTTTCCCTTGCAGATCCAGTTGCAGAAGAGGCTTTTAACAATCGACAGTGACCCTCAAAAGTTGGATATTCCTCTCCCTCTGTAACTATATTCTTCTGCATAAGGGTGATTCTGCGGACACCCAACTATAACGACAAATTCTTAGTTGTTCATAAACCATTCTTGGGTGCCCAGAGACAATTCTCGAGTGTCCATTGAATCACTCTTTTCGTAAGGAAAACAACTAGACACTGTCATATTCATTCACAATCTAACAATGTCCCTGCCCAAAATCGAACAACAAACCCGATCCCCTTACTGATGTAAAAATCCTCTCTATGCATCCAATGCAGGGATTGCAGTCCGACCATGTTCTTTAGAGTCAAATTAAGACCAAGAACCACAATTACTTAGGAAAGCAAAATAATTCCACTTGATAAATCAAGTACCAAGAGCATCTCCCATACCGTCTTCATATTCGAGATTTCTTTGAGTTATTTGGCGATTTCTTATATATTGAGATACCTTGAGACCTCTATTCTGGTTCATTAGAAGACATCTGTCCCTATATTTAGGTGATGGGTAATCCTAAGGAAACCAAATTTTTTAAACCAAATTTTCAAACCAAATGATGCGGTTGTTGATAATTGGATTACTATTTAAGCGTTGATTAACTTGCTTATTTCCTATTGGTGACACATCATTTGGTTTGCAAATTTAATTTAAAATTTTGGTCTCCCTAACATTACCCTTAGGAGATATGGGGATGTGAGGACTCCATATATAGTCCTCATTGAAGATGCTTGTTTTACAATAATTCCATTAGACAACATGATTGATAAAGTGAGACTTTTTGATGCCCCATTGAAGAAGCTCACATTACAATAATTCCACAAAACTACTTTCTTTTTATTCACCAAGGGATTGAAAATCCTAGTGTAAAGCCCCTTTAACCTATAAAAATAATTTTAGCAAGACTAGAATTTTCAAAAGTGATTATCTTTTTAAGTGAACCACTGAATCTGGGATGAAAGTTAATCCCTTTAAAATCGAGGCACTCAACACACGCTTTAGTATGTGAGATGTTATGGTTAAAAAATAAATATTATTTGAACAAGTGCTTACACCAGAATCATTGGCCTTGAATTTGGGGCTACATCTAACTTTTTTAATTCGAGCGATATTCTAACCTAAACTAAACTATAGGAAGGGAAATTCGAACTTTGGGTGCAAATTCAAGGGGGAGCATACTGCTCTAACCAACTTGGCTACACCCAGGTCTGGTGGGATGACAAATGGCATAAGTTAGGGGAAAAGGATCCTCTCCGGATCCATTTTGTGGGGATCCTAAGGATCCCCACATCCTAGCCGTTCATCGTACATCGTGCAGATATTTTTTGTTAGATACTATTTGTGTTTAAATTTAAATAATAAAAGTCAAATGATTTCTGACCGCACCATACACAATGAATGGGTGGCAAATTGATATTCAATAGGTCATGGAAATGTGCATTTTTCAAGTTCTTAAATGTTGTAAACGATCAATTGGGTTTAAGTAAGGGTGGAGTTGATCAAACGACGGAGAATGCTTAGATGCATATTTTTAGGTTATGCATATATTTATTGAATGCTATAGAAAATGGAGTTGATGCATCTTTTTAGGTTATGGAGATATGCCTACTATATCTTTGCAGAACATGCCATCCAACACTTTTTATAGCAATTATTGAATGCTATAGAAAGTGGTTTTGTGGTGTAGTGAAGAGAAGAACAGGAAGTACTGTGCGTGCGGGATATTAATCTAATCTTAACGCCACAGCCGCATCATCAAAACCAAACTGAAATCCACCAAACCGAATTACTTCTGTTTATTTTTTTATGAATTAAAAAAAAAAATCAAACTGGACCAAACCAAATAATTATAGAATTATCAGAGAGATGGGCTAAAGGTCCACTCCAACAACACCGATATTATTCACAATTTGGTAATTACCACATGCACAATCCGTCAGGTGTGGGGTTAGGATATTTAAACTCTCATTTTGTCAGAGATATGATCATAGGATATTTAAACTCTCCTTTTGTTAGAGATATGGTCAATGTGAGCTATTTCAACACGTTCCTCATGTGGGAGTCACACGTGGGAGATTCAAACATCGACAACCATATGAAGCCAGTGTGACTCACCTTACACGCAGGGTCAAGGGACCCATCATCATCGCACAAGGCCAAGAGGACCCAACCATCATGTAGCAGTACATGCCCGCTCTTGGCTCTGATACCATGTAGAATTATCAGAGAGATGGGCCAAAGGCCATTCCAACAACACTGATATTGTCCTTAACTTGGTAATTACCACATGCACAATCCGTCAAATGTGGGGTTAAGATATTTAAACTCTCATTTTGCCAGGAATACGGTCGATGTGGGATATTTCAACACTTCCTTCACGTTGGACCAAATTTGTGGATCACATGTTAATTCTAGACTGTATATGATTGTTTTGTTTGTCATAAATTTTTTACTGTATATGATTGTTTTGTTCGTCATAAATTTTTTAAGGGTAAAGTACAAAAAACTACCTTAACTATTGGTGTTACGACACTTTCATATCTTATCTTTTAAAATTGACAATGTCATACCTCATCTTACGAATTTGTGCCAACGTCAGACCTCCGTCAGTTTTTCTATTACTTTTTCTATTAAATGCTGACGTGGCTAGAGACGGGACCCAATTTTTATTAAAAAAAAAATAATTAAATATTAAAAGTAAAAAAAAAAAAAACAAAAAAAAAAAAAACCCATCAACCCGTGTCCCCCTCCCTAAAAACCCAGATCCCCTTATCTGAGTTCTCTCCCACCCAACCCTCTCTCTCTATTCTCTCTCCCTGCAACATGCATCCCTGAAATCCCAAAACCCATAAATCGTTCCCACCTGTCCCCTCCCCAGCCTTCCTCTCCGATCCCACCGACGACAACCCTACCTCTGTCGTTGACTCCAACAATGACAGCCACGACCCCTAATCGCCCCCAAACCCTAACTTTAGCCACAACCTCCACAACAACATTCCCTTCTTCTCCTCACCCCCAGAGTCTGCCCCTCCGGCGATCTGCGAGAGAAAAACAAAACAATAACAACAACAACAACAATCCCAATAGAAAAACTATCTGTTTTTCCTAGAAAATTCTAAGATTTTCTGAGAAAATCAGAGGAGGGCGAGAAACAGAGAGAGAGAGAGAGAGAGTTGTGATCTGAGAGTGGCTCTCTTTGGTCTGAGTTTCCGATAAATGGTATATATAGGCACGTCGGATGAGGAGGAGATAGTGGAGGTGAAGTCCATGGCAATGGGTTCTGAGAGGGTGAAGCCTCTGCACAATTTCAACTTGTCGTGGTATTTGAAGTGGGGGAATCAGAAGCACCTATGGTGCCAGAAGGAGACCTCCAACACCAGCGAGGGTGGCGAGGAAGGGTCTGGGGTTAATCGGCGATTGTCGGCTCAGAGGATTGAGAGCTCGCCGGCGGTGATGACTCGAGTGGGAATGGTTTCTGGGCTTTGGGATTTTAGGGATGTAGGTTGCAGGGAGAGAGAAGAGAGAGAGAGACGAGAGAGAGAGAGGGTTGGGTGGGGGAGAACTCAAAGAAGGGGATCTGGGTTTTTGGGGAGGGGGGACACGGATTGATGGGTTCTTTTGGTTTCTTGTTTTTTTTTTTAATATTTAATTATTTTTTAATAAAAATGGGTCCCGTTTCTGGCCACGTCAGCATTTAACCGAAAAGGTAACAGAAAAACCAAATTCGTAAGATGAGGTATGACATTGTCAATTTTAAAAGATGAGGTATGAAAATGTCATGACACCAATAATAGAGGTAATTTTTTGTACTTTACCCATTTTTGAACAAGGGGTTAACTTTTTATTTTTAATTTTTATCCAAGTAGTAATTTATATCAATGTCTGACAACGATAAGACGATGTTTGAAAAACTAATAATTATTATTTATTTATCCAAGTAGGAATTCTATATGCTTTCTGTACACAAATTATAAAGCTTCTGAACGATTTCCTCCCTACCACTGTTTTTAACAAACTTTCTATTTTTGCTTTCCATTTTGTCAAAGGAATTCATATACTCGAATTGATACATAAGAAAGCAAATCAAATAAAACAATTCAAATACAAGGAAAATGACCAAAATCTAATCCCATGGAAATGATGAAGCTTTGGCTCCAGTGGTCTTAAACCTTATGATCGATCGACGCCATATATGCTAAGAGCCAAACCGAAAGAAGTGGAAAACTGGGCAGCTGGTCGACCGGCCTAGATTTTCACTTTTGTCCAACAGCTTTACTCCTTTTGGATTCAAGCGTAGTACCCTCCTTAAGTGCTGCTTGAGTTTCAATGTCCATTCCAAGTGCCGAAAGGGCAACAGCCTGAAGATAACACGCAATGTGCCAAACTGGGGAGACTACTTGTGCTTGCATTGCATCGTTTAGAGCTTTCTGAGGCTTGTCACTCATGAGATAAGACAAACTACGCCGGGCAAAAATTGTTGGAGAAACCATCGTTCCAACATCAATGAACTGCAAGCAAAATAAAACAGTTGGCAACGATAACAAATGCAGAGAAAGCAGCAATTCAGGATTTAATAATTTTTTCTTTCTTTCAGTTTTGTTCTTTTTTATTGGTCATGCAAGTAGAGTTACACGGTTCAGATACTCTTAAGGTACCTTAAACTACCAATTTCGTTTCTTCTATCAAGAATTAGAACATAAGATGCAACACCAAACAAACTTTGTACGAAGCTGTGCTAGTAATTTATTTTAACAGGTCAGACAAAGAACATCCTATTGAAGGTCATATTCGGATATCAGTATGAACATGAAAGCAACTCTCACAAGTATCATAATAAGAACCTAACCTGTGAATAACACTCAATCGTGGTTCTGAAGTCCTTGTGCTTAAAAGCAGAATCCCCCTTTTTCTTTGAATCTAATGATTCCTGCATTTGGCCAGTCCACATTTGGAACGAGAGCTGTAGTGGAACGTAAAAGAGAAAATGTTTCAGTAACACAACCAAACTATTGAGAAGGCTAAATATGTACACAACACAACTTAGATTTTTCTCCATCAAGTAAGCGAATATAGAACCTCATTTGTCATTCCATCATCTTTATAGCCGATACTCTCTAGGATCTCATGTATAGCAGTCAAATCCCTTCTTGTGCAGGCTTCGCCGAGTGGTGAAAGAGAAGACCAGGAGGTACCGTGTGGGATACCCATCAAAACAGAAGAAGGAACCTGCAGAGGTGAGCAAAAAGAATAAAGGAAGTCCAGGATACAGCAACCAGCATCATGTTAAGCATCTATATATGATTAAACTACTACGATGGTGCAGATCTGAGTGCTTCTAATTGGCACCCAACAAGTACGGTATCACTGAAAACCCTTGTAATTAACTACCCTCAAGTTCGGGGCATAAGAGATTGATATTTTACACAGTATCATTCACCATGAAAGGCACTAAACAAAAGTGTAGCTCTCTCAAGTCCTCACTAATAACAAATTAGAGTCATATCCCTCTCCCAAATTTTCAAATATTTCCGCTTGGTACAAGGTTCGGTATTAACAAATAATGAATCAGTAAATACGAGCTTACACCATTAGCTCAGATTGAGTTCGGTGAAAAGAAGACAACATATGAATATATTGCTTACAAGACTGCCCCAAGATATAAATCTAGAAACAATTGTGTGAAGATTTTAAACAGTCAAACTATGCTCCCCAGGTAAAGTTGGGAATAGAATGCTTAAGTAGAGAAACAGAGGAGAAAGAACTAACCTCAGTTTCTTTCTGAAGAGGAGTCAAAGAAGCAACTAATGACTTTGGATTTGGTCGCTCTCCGGGTTCAGATTGTAAACATCGTGAAGCCAAGCGTGCCAACTCAGTACCATCATCATTAGAAAGCTGTACTTCCAAGCAAGAATCTATCAGCATCTGAAGATTTCTGTCTCGAATCAGGTCTAGGGCCTGGCACATAATGATCAACCACCAGATGAATACATTTACTTACTTTGTGTTTACATATCCTAAGAAGGATAAATTCTCACGCAGATTTCATAACAATTGAAAGTAAACAATATTTTATTGTAGGTAAAAGAGTAATTATTAGATCTTTACAAGAGTTTCCCTAATTTATCTTTTCCTACAAATGGTTTTTTCTTTATTTTGTTCCGTTCACCACTCGAACAATCACTTAAACAATTGAAAGTAAACTATATTTTATCTTAGGTAAAAGAGTAATCATTACATCTTTACAGGAGTTTACCTAATTTATCTTTTCCTACAAATGGTTTTTTCTTTATTTTTGTTCCGTTCACCACTGGAACAATTACTTACATGGCTAGGGGGGATATGCTTTCCGCTGAGAAGATCAATCAAGAGAGTCCCAAAGCTATATATTGCACTTTCTGGTGTTACTCTCCCTGCAAGACAAGGGATGTGCAGTGTATAATAATTGCTGAACTACATACTTAAAGGATGCTTGTCAAGTAAATCATAAACTTGAATGAGTTGTTTGGAGAAAAACGCCGCTTTTTTTTTCCATGATCTACCTACCAGTCCTAATATATTCAGGAGGACTAAATGCCAGATTTGTACTATAACTCTTCCCATCCCTACTATTTTTCATCAGTCCAAAGGTGGATATTCTAGGATTGCCTTCCTGAAAAATTATAATGAATAAAGTAAATGAATACAATTAGAATATACTTAGGAAAGGATACCAAACAGATGGAGTCAAAATATAGTTACCTCATCAAATAAAATTCTGTAACCATTAAGGTCGTGATAAAGCGCACGCCCCTTACTTGTGCAGTATTCTAGAGCCTGTGCAAGATGTAACACAACTCTTAATCGCATTACCCATTTCTTAGGCTGTGTATCCCCTGATGATTCAAGAAGGTAGTAAAGTTATTTTCCACTAAACAATAGCACAGTACTCATCAGCGGAAACATTAGCGAAATTCGAGAAGATGGCAAAACTGAAACAAGACCACTCAGTTGTCAAACATGAACCTGTGCTATAAACGAAAGTCAGTATTAACAAAAGTTTCTAACACCCAAAAGGGGGGAGGGAGTAATAACCCTCAACCGTTGTCTCAATGTAGATCCCCACACCAACATCTCTTAAGTAAAATTTGGCGATGGAATTCAGGGTGAAGAAGTGATAAATTATACCAGAAGAAAGACATTTATAGTTTGAAGTTCTAACATAATATGTGACCCTCATTTCTAAAATAAATGTGATGCTTAATATCCTAATATATCCTTTTCGAATGAAAACCCAAAGTGAAACTATTAAGCAGGGCAATTGCAAGACCAAATGGATCCGATATCCAACCACAAAAATGAGTACAACATAGATCAGCAACCAAAAACCTAGTAAAGGAGCAAGCCTTACAATGAAAAAGATGCTTTGCAAGTGTTTCATTGGGCATATATTCCGCCACAAGCAACCTTTCATCACCTTCACAACAACAACCAAGCAAATTGACCAATCTCTGGTTGCGGAGGTGACCGACCAATCTTGCTTCCTCCTGCAGTTGGGGCAAATGAAAATCGTCTAAGAATAGTGGTTGTACATAGAGAAGACAGAAAATGACGTGCTTCCTTTAGTGGAGCAGATAAAACGTTTGATGAGGAATCATTTGGTCCAAAAATAACTGTAAATTTCAGTCATAGAGAAATACAGCAATGCATTCATGAATTCTATATGCCAAAAGCACCCTATGACCTGAGTTGCAAACCACATAAGATCTCAACAGAAAATTACATTAGTGTAAAACATAAAGATAGAAACAATAGTTCTGCAGAAAATGTAGACTAGTTTTCGTCACCAAAGCATCTGGATTAGAGTTTTATGATACATAAAAGTATGCCTACCACAAATTGCTGAGCATCGGGCCAGGCCAACCTATTGAAGCGCTTAACAGCAATTCTCTTCTGATTTTCAAGTTTCCCTTTATAAACAATATTTGGTGCCTTCTCTCCTTGCTCAGACACAATGTACTCCACGGCAAAACCAGATGTTGCATTTTTAAGTTGCTCAAATGTGAATTCACGAAATGCAGGTAAGTTATCAACCTCACTCTTCTCCTCATTATCTGTATTAAAGGAGAACCATCCACAAGCATCATGATCTGCTTCTACATCAAAACAGCCAAGAAAAGACATATTTTAACCCACCAATATCAGGAGTTTCGAGAACCGCTGCCTTCATTTGTGAATTCCAGCAACATGGTATGAGATTGAAGCATTGACCCCCCATCTCAATGCCACGGTATCAATATAAACCAGAAGTCCCCTTTTCAATCTCTGCCTCTAAAGAAAACCAACGTCAACTAAATCCAGATTCCTCTGACTTCTCGCCCACTAAACTTCAAAACCTCCTGAAAATTTATCGAAATAGAAATTATCTGTTGAATCTCATTTCCTTAGAATCATAAGACCGAAAAATAAACTCGACTATAAATATATATTTGGGCATTAGCATTTTCTCTCTATCCACTAAACTAGTACTAGAAAATAATGAAATGAACCAGAAACAGCTTTAAAAGTTCTTTCAGTACCTCAACCAACTTGGGGAAGCTGAAAACACCAAAACCCAAAACCCAGTAAAGCAAAACCTTCACAGCTTACCGGAAAAGCTATAAGCACCAAAACTCAATAAGCACTTTTTCAGATGACCCAAAAACAAAAGTTTTTAAACCTTTCAGCTGCTTCTCCAATGCTCAAAACCCTTTTTCTGGGTTTCTTTCTCTCTACGTCTTTATCCTCCCCTTCTTGATCGGATCAATATCCTCACAAGATCCAACCTTTTTGCCTCACAAACCCCAGAATTTGAATTCTAAACAAAACCCAAATCGACAAAAATTAGAGAAAAAAGAATGTGATTGAAAAAATGGCTCAAAAATCCGAGGATGCTAACACTGTTTGTTTTTATTTATTATTTATAGAGAAACAAATCCAGCATTAATCTATCAAAAA
Organism: Pyrus communis; assembly: GCF_963583255.1. Classification (NCBI taxonomy): domain Eukaryota; kingdom Viridiplantae; phylum Streptophyta; class Magnoliopsida; order Rosales; family Rosaceae; genus Pyrus; species Pyrus communis. The sequence goes on from NC_084818.1 coordinate 12,447,882, forward strand.
CATCACAAGAGTCAAGGATATTAAACTAAGTAACAATTAAATCATTCTTGTATTTATTTAGTTGTGAAAATTTTGACCAGCTTACTAAATTTCCTTTGTTTTGAATGAGCTGGGCCAATGGTTTGGAGTTCATTGGTGAGATATTTGTATTGAATTTTGTTGTTTGGAATGAATGTGAGTGGGGCCAAGTGGCCAACTGAAGTTGAGACATTTTCATCATTTGCAATCGTTACGGCGCCGTTTCTATACCAAAAACTAAAAAAGTGCGCCCGTACGATTTAGTATTTAATCTCGATCTATTATGTCACTTAATACTACGATTTATCGGTATTCATCTTCACTTATAAGTGAAAGGTCTCATATTCGATTTACCTTCTTAGTGTAGATAATATCGTTTATTCAGAAAAAAATAATACCAATAAAAATAAAACTTGATTTGTCCGTACAATTACTATAAAAATAAAAGAAAATCCAGGTAGATACAAATAATTTGAGTTGAGCATCTTTGTGAAGTTGGTCAATATATGAATCTTTTGGACACAAAATGTTGAGATACAAATCCATGAACCCACCAGAATGATCTCCGTCTTCGATGATGCGCTGTATGTAAAAACAAAAACTGAAACGAGATTCTAACACCCAAATTCCTGAGTTCGATTCCAATATCACTTGTACGAAAAAGTTGTTCACAAAGATAAATGAACTCCACCGATTGTGATTTTACTTTTAACTACATCAACGCAGTATTCGTTAAGCACCATATTAACACAAATTAAACCATAAGCAGGAAATTACTGTGTTTACATGGATTTGTTCTACTCAAGACGAAAAATCGCTAACTTACCTTTTCTTGGGACGGTATCCCTACATTTACACAGCCTCCACCTTTGCTTGTGCATGAACTGCACCTGCTGCCCAAACAACCACCACACACCATATAAGAATTGAGAAATATATTTATACAGAAACGATAACCTTAATAGGCACCACATGAATCTCCCAAAAACAGAGCAAAAAACAGTAAAGCAAAGAGAAACAGGCACAAAACAATGAATGATACAGCCTACGACAGTGTGAAACTCACCTTGTTAATACATGTTACAGAGTACAATATATATAATATGCAATCAAAGCTAAGTACCAAAGCGTGTGAGAGAGGAGTATTGCATGTGTATTGCTCAAATATATATAGAGACAACTCTTTGTTCACATATAAATGTATTCACCGTCATTCTTTTTTAAGCTAACTCCGGCCAAAAGAACGCACAATACTTACATTAAACTCGAAAAGAGTCCTGCAAAATTTGCGTATAGGCAACAGATTCCCAATACAGAACATGGAAAACACACAAATGACGATACAAAGAACCCCTTCTCTAGACACTTTTTCTTTCAGTTTTCTACGAAGATTGTTATACACTCTACAATTACAGTAAGTTCCATGAAGTCTTATCTTTTATCCATCAACCACTTTGAAAAGAGCAACGATTACTATACAAATAAGATAAGAATTGCATTCTTACTACTGAGTTCTGACTTTCTTCAATCTGTACATGAGGGACTCAATAGATTTTTGTAATTTCATGCTATCTCTCAGTGATATTTCCTGAGATGCGAGGTGTAAACTTTGAATCCCGGGACCCAAACTGGCAAATGATGGAGCTGCAGGTAGAGATTCAGCAGCACATTCAATCCCATCTCCGTACGCAACCAATCCGGCACAAGTTGCAATACTACACCCAAAGGTAGCCCACGGTAGGACACCAATTTTCCGGATATGTCGTTTCCTCATTATTTGATAGAATGCTGTTCTCATGGCTGAAAAGCTAGTCTTCTCTGCAGCACCTATAACACTATGGGCAGCTACTCGGATCTTCTCAGCAGAAGCAGTTGCTTTCAGTAAAGTTGTTGATTTGACACCTGGAGCTACCATTTTTGAGGGGCCAAGCGTCTTACTAAGAGCAAATCCCACCGTCTTATGGGTTTGTCTTAGAAAGAGTTTAAGTGAAGCTGGAACTTTGAAAGTCACCACTTTCATCAAGGTTGAAGCAGGAAATTTGAGTGTCGCAGCTTTGGAGAGTGAAGATGCTCCTAAAACTGCTGTTGCCCCTGCCCCTACTGCCACCAAAGGTTTATCAGTTAGCAGTCTTTTCCTGTCAGTATCATTTGACATTTCCCCCTCACCCTCACAATCAGTAACAAGCTTTCCGACCATTTCCTTGACCTCTAATTCTAAAGGGACATGAGTGTTCCAGTGTTTTCTAAGACCTGCTAAGCCACTAGCATCCACCACTGCCACTATGGTCTCGAACTTCTTAGTCTGGCGACGAAGGGCCTCTACCAGCAGAGCATGTGACTTGTCCTCAACTGGAAGATCGGAAAGCTTAGCCTGATTTAAGCTCGGCTCCCTCATTTTATTAATGGGAAGGTGACCGGCATTGGTCAGAGAAATTCTCAGCCCCTTGATTGCAATCTGAAGGGCATAGAATTCAGATATAACATTGGTATCTACAGCTTCACATCTGTTCACATTGTAGAGCATCTTTTGAGCATTAGCTAGAGCCTTTCCCATTGCTGGGAGATCAGAAAAAATATTATGTAGATCCAAAAGATATGGATAAATCGACTGAGCAAACTTTGGGGCCTCATAATTGGATTCCAGCTGAATTTCTTTTGACGCCACCTTAGAAACAGAAGTTGATGGACTTAGCCTCGATATTGATAAATCAATATACCGGGATAATAACTTAATCATCTGTGATTGTAAATCATTGGTTATGTATAACCTCATCGAACTCAATGCAGCAACTAAACCCACTTTCTGTGGAACCAAGCCACTAAACCCTGGAACTTGCTCACTGCTTCAAGTTCACCTGGGGTATTCTCCGCACCAGAACTTTTTACAAATGGCAATTCAAGCACCAAGAATGATGATCCAACCTCCTGAGCCACCCTCTTGGCTGCCAAAAAAATGTCCATGAAAACCAACCCCAAAAATCTTTTGTAAAACCAAGTTTCCTGCAATATCTTCATACCTCTCCTTGTTAACCTTCTCTAAAAAACATCGTTTGAGAACTCCTAACGTTGAAGTGGGAAATGATTTATCAAAACCATCATATAATACACTTTCTTCGGATTGAATTTCAGAGTTGAATGACCCACCTGGGCAATGAGAGCATCAGGTCTAATCTCCCTAATTAGACAATCAGCATCCGTTGCTGGCCACTCTGATAAACTTTGAGCAGAAAGTACGTAAATTATAGACTGAGTTTCAGGCTAATGAACTGCGTAAACAAATTGTTTCGTGCGTTCAGGTATTCCGAGTTTGCGCACCAACTCATTCGATACTTTCAGATCATCGGACTTCAGTACAGAAAAGGGCCAAATATTTTGTAGGTTCAAAGCAAATGCAAGTGCCATTATATAGCAGTAGCCCTTCTTAATTTTCGAGACCGCAATCCTCCTAACTCAACTTAATAAGTAATACTCTAATTCTTTCTTTGCCTAAAATTGTCAAACTCATAACCGACATAGAAAACAACTCCAAATTCTCAGCTCCAAATTGAATTTCCAATACCCACATAACTTTGCGAGCATCCAAACACAGTCCATACACGCAGAATTCGATACGATTCGATACTACCCAGTTGAGGGAATTCAACGATCATTACATCCACATTTCAATGCAATCAAAAGAACCCTAAACAGAAAAATAAAAAACATGTCATCGATAACCAGAAGCAAAACGTACTTTTTCCAGAAATTTGGAATTCCATTTCGCCTCCTTATAAATACCTCATTAATGGGCCGATTTCTGTATCCAAAATTATAGTCTCTCTTTGGATGACAATCATCTGCAATGTTGGGACTTCGGAGATCAAATACTTGCACCTGAGGTAGCTTGGCGAAGCTGAAATCGACAGAAACAGCAAGGCCCAGATTCCAAAAACCCAAAACCCCGAAATTAAAACTTCTCGATTGAACCAAATTAATAACCTTTTACTGGGTTCTTCCACTCTCTGCGTCTTGATCCAATCCAACATTCCCTCCCTCACGCTGAGCGATGGAAGATGGAAGCTTTTGAAATAGCCTCAGAACTGTAGCGAGGAAAGAACTAGAATCTTGAAGGTTGTGGTATTTTCGTAAAATAATTTTACGACTCGTGAAACCACTTACGGCCCAAAAAGAGAATTAAGTTTTCAAGGGCCAAGAAACTGCACATTTATTTGGGCCGCAGAAGAAAGCCCGTAGTCAACAGTCGCAAATTGATTCGTCTAGGGTACAAGTTGGAATGGAATTTTCGATTTTCTCATTAAAACTTTCGATCCGAACCCAAAAGAATTTAAATCTAAATATATATTTCATTAAAGTTGGAATGGGAATTTGTACATATTTATAAATTTTGAGAATTTCTAATTTTCGATCAGAATTTTTATAGTTATTTACTAAAATTATTTATTGTGTGATTAATTTTTTTGTATTTTATTCGTTATTTTATGTTAACCACACACTATGCTAAGAAGATGAATATAATATATCAGTATATAAAAAATAATAGTTAGATTATACATAGGCCCATACGGAATATGAAGAGAAAGCAATAAATTGCATATATAAAAATTTTTAAGAATATTTAAAAACTTATAAAATATAAGAATTTTCGAACTTTGTTATGAAATTTCAAGATTACTTCGATTCTAAAATTTTAGAATGAAAATTGAAAACCTTGTTTGCAATTCGATCCGTCAATAAATACCCTTAAAAGAAAGGATGAAGGATTCGGGTCAAATAAAAAAAACAGATGGAGGACCAAAGTGAAGAACCACAAAATTGAGCGGGTACATTTGTAATTGAAATATTCAATAGTCCCACTTTAAAACATCTCTCCTCCGTCAGGATTAGGGTTTTTAGTGGTTCTTTGTTTTTTCAGCGATTCAGAGTGAGAGAGGTGTGCGAGAGAAAAATGTCGAAGAAGAACGATCTAGCTCGTAGAAAAAGGCAGCATGAATTCGAACTCAAAAGTAATCCCCCTCTCTCTCTCACTCTGACTCTCTCTGATCTCTCTCTAGATTCCTATATTTAATTGTTGTGTATATATATTCAAATTTTCTCTGTAATTTAATTAGGGGAGAAAGAAGAACGGGAAAAGAAGGCAAATAAGCTTCAGGCAAAGAAGAGCAAGATGAAAGTGAGTTTTTCCCTCTCTGTATAATCTGTTGGGTTTTTTTTTGTTGAACTATTAGCTACTTTTGGTTTATTGGGTTTATGAAAAATACTAGCTTTGAAATCGGAAATTGTTCAATTTTACGCCGTTTTTCATTAATTTGTAGGTAGGAGACTAATCAGAGTTCCCCAGTAGACCAATATTAGAGTTGGGTTGTTTAGATTTTTAACGAATGTTTGTGAATTCAACTTTCCCTCTGTTGCATTATAGACTTACAGTCATTTTTGGAACAAACATTTATCGTTTTGTTTTAAGTAAACCCTCGCGGAGAGTTTGTTTTTAACTAAATTATGTACAACAGGTTGATGGTAATGAGAAGAAAAAGAAGGGTGGAGGTTTTAAAGTAGGCAAGAAAAAGTTCAAGACCAAAACGACGGCGCTGAATAAGGCTAAAGCCGCCCAAGCAATGGAGGTTGACAAATGAGGTTCAGTCGCAATGGTTATATGTGTATGTTAAGAAGTATTGAAAGAAATAGTTATGAATTTGCCTTTTTGATATGTATTTTAGGTTTCTCTAATGTTGTTGGTCATTGTCACAATTTTGCTCCTTTGATTACGAGTACAATGTCTAATTTTAGTTGGAAAATTCGTATTGTTAGACAATGCCACAACATTGTTCTTACCCTGTTTCCAGTGTGTTTGTGGCTTAATTAATAGTTAGAATGTTGACGATGATAGAGCAAAGACATTAAATGTCTTAGGACATATGGCTTGTATGTTGTAAAAGTGAAGATTGTGATTTAGTATCTTAATTCATTTTGATCTTGCTAAGAACCCAGTTCAAAATCAATGTCTTAAATTAGAATACTTTTGTACAGGCTTCCCATGCATATCCCCAAGAAAGATAATTGGACTGGAATGTTTTATAGATAGTTACCAGGCATACTGTATAAGGAATTGTTGCGAGACAAGCATGAAAAGAAGAAAGGGAGGTTATATCAGGACTTGTTGGGTAGAAGTGTGTGAAAGGAATAAAGGAGGTTCAGTGAGATGCATGGTGTAGGCTGATTAGGGTCGTGACACAGTTTAGCAAAAGCTTTGGATTGTGATGAAACTATATATTCAACAATGTTTTACTAGTCAAGAATCTTGTGTCAAATGTATATTTATGAACTAAAAGGGGTCAGATCAGCTAGGAGTGGAAAATCGAGTGATCACAAGAACAATAAACCCAAGTTGGTTGTGATTTCGATTCTGCAATAGTGGAGACTATACAACAAACTGTTGTTTTATAATGTTGATCTCGTCTGAAAGGCATATTGATGGACAATTCAATCAACTGTTATAGGCAATATGTGATGTTTGTTAGAAATAGTAGCAAACATTTGAGTCAGGTACTGATTCACATTAATTTGCTCATTGTAACTGTTGATTAACCTGTGGTTTACAGCCTGATTTTGAACAGCTTCTTTGAATGGTTCAGCCATCAACCAATTTACTCTTCTTGCAGAAGCTTCTGTGTAACTTCTTTGGAGGTATTTTTCTTCAAACTATCTTTTGGCTGGACGGGTGTCACTTTTAATCCCGACTCCTAGAATTTAAGTGCTCTAAAGTATGTAGTTCTTGGTAATTCTCTAATGATTTAGGTCGATTTATGATCAGGTGATTCCTTCTATCGAGTAGCAAAGAGGTAAAGTGTATTCTGGATGCTAATACTTTGACAATTGCCTCAACAAAGATTATATAGCAAAATACAGTGCCCTTATTGGAAGATTGGCACATCTTCCGCTTTGGGCGGTGGCTTTAAGTTTTCAATTATCAAGAGTAGTGGAGGGCATGGATTTGGGTAGGTCCGAGCATTGAGGAACCGGGAGGGTATGTGTTTAGGACACCAACAATTTTAGGGCACATTGGGGAAGCTGAGCAGCCTCATCTTGTAGAGTTCTGGGGTCTGACCTCTTCTACTTCTAAAAGCATTTCTTATCGATATGAATAGTTGAAGAGAGTTTCTAGTATGCATTGGTGTATGATATTCACTGGAATCCTTGGCCGCACATCCAATTCTTCATTCATCCAGAGCACGTCATACAAGATCAGAAGAATTTAGGATCAGAATATTTTATGCAAGATTTGCACTTGAGGTCTCTCGTTCATTTTCTCTTTTTCTCGGTGTCGCCTGTTAAAAAAAAAAAAATATATATATATATATATATTTGGGAAAGGAATCTCATACTTAATAACTTATATCCAAGTGTTTTAGCTCTATTTTGGTACTAAGGTGATTCTAAAAAAAAAAATTGGCTATCAAAAAAAGTTTGGAGTATTTTTGTTTGGTAAACATTCAGCTATAGTTTTTTTTCACAGTTTTGGATGAAAAAAAAAAAGTCAAAAACACAAAGCTGCAAAATCGAGTTTTGAAAAACCAATTTTTTTTCACATCTGTTTTATATAAAAGTTTATCAAACATTATAATAGTGCATTTTTTTCAAAAAAAAAAAAAGTACTTTTACAAAAAAGTTTATCAAACACTTTGTTGTTTTATTTCAAAGCTGCTTATTCTTACAGCACAGCAGAAGCGATCCTTTTTCAAAGCACAGCAATACCAAACCAGGCTTTATACTCATGAAATAAAAACTACTAGTAAGGGCATTTTGGGAAACGTAAATTGTGCACCGACGGACTAGCTGCTCAGGTCACTTCATGATGGACTTTTTCTCCATAACAATCATGACCTCTAGATACTTTTTAAACTATTGATTGTGATCGACTCATACTCAATTTTTATCTCACTTGTAATATTTATATTTAAAAAAAAAAAATTAAATTCGATACTGTTTTAAAAATATAAAAGATTTGTGTTGAGTTCAAAACTTACTTATGGCTAACTCGAAATCTTTTGTTTTATTTTTATTTTTTTAAGATTAGGTAATTTTCCTCTTTCATTTGACCATTTGGGATAGTAATCTTCTTGTTGTTGTGTAAATATAGAAACTAGCTAAGAAATAAAAGGATATGGTCACCAATAATTAGCAAGTACAACTTCCTAGTCAAAGGCTCAAAACCAACGTTTGTTTAATTCTTTTAAATACTTACACAAATAATTCCTTTTGTTGTATTTGTTTCTTTTAAGTTCAGCAAATATGTACAAGTTATTGTTCAACAACTATAGGTTGAGGGTATCTCCACCAACCAACATAATCTTTGCTTTTTACCTCTTAAGATCATTGTCCTTCTCAAATATTCCTCATCTCTTTTCAATTGGAAGAAAGGATGATGTTCAAGGAAAGTGACTTATAATTTTTGAAATTGGACCATCCTATTAATAAAACTAATTCTATATCCCCTATGGTATGAAATGTGAGAGATGATCGAGTGGTTGATATCTTCAGTCTTAAAAACAGGTATCGTTTGAAACGAATAACTATCGAGCATTCGAATCCCTAGCTTAGTAGAAGCTACAAGAATTGTAGCATGTCGGAAAACCAATCTACGTTGGAGAACGATCAATCTTGCTAATCCCTTTCAAAAGGGATTTTTTTTTTTCCTCACAATTCGCAATCCAAATCTTTACTCTTGAACATTTCTTTGGTTGGATATTTAAATGCTACTTTCATGTTTGAGAGGGACATTTTTCTATCCATGTCCACCGCCAAGTTATTGGTGTTGTTCATCGCCTTGCCCGCTATTCTTTTCATGTTGTTAGTTTTTGCTCTTGGTTTGAGGAACTTCCTAACTGTATTTCCAATTTGTTATTTGAGGGTTGTGATAGCTAGTATTTTGATGTAATGTTCTTTCCTCTTCAATAAAATCTATCGTTTCTTACAATACACTAAAAAAATGTTATTTTCTTAATTTGCTAAACGATATTTTAAACTACTCCAATCTACCATAAGAAGAAGTAGATATAAGTGCCAAAGAGCAAGCATGCACATTAATCTAACTAATTGGTTTAACCCATGTTTGCAAATGGTACTAAGATATAAATTAACATTATTAGATTTTAAGAGTGTTGTTTTGGTGATCAAGGGGCAAAGCTAGATTGTATCAAATGACCTAGCAAATTATAAATTTCGAAATTGATGATTATTATTGAAAACGACACCCACAACCTTTGGCCCTCCATGATTGGCCAAAATCTTAATTGGAGAGGCCCCAAAACAAATAAAAAATTGTGGTAAAATATTGGAATTTTTCTAAAATTGGAGTTCAAGGTACCTCCACTTTTGGACATGATCCCATGCTGGACCAAAATAAAGAGACCTCCAAAATTCTATATGCAACTTTCCAAAATTTCTCACTCTATTTTATTGGATGCATGAAGCATAGCAAATCTCTCTTCCCACATTATTCTAATTTCCAGATGGAAAATCAAATTCTTGATTTGAACTTCCTGTTTGGTAGACTTGATGAGATTGGACCTTGGAATATGATTGGATTGGCTGAGATGAGTTACATAACTTATGTGTGTGGTTGGGATACATAACCCATAATATTTTTCCTTATTTTGGAGTTGTAGCCAATTTCATCCGTGTTACAATTTTTTTCTCACCAAACATTGGTTGGGCTACAAGTCCAATTTAATTGGAAATAACTCATCCCATCTTGCCCACCAAACAGGTCCTTCGAGTGCCTTTCCTTTTTTTTTTTTTTTTTTTTTTAATCTACAACAAAGGAAGGGGGCCTCTCCCAAATTTAACTCAATTTGTCAATACTTTAATTGTTGGTCGATATTAGTTTATGTTTCTTATTGTTATTGATATCGTTTATTATATCGCACGGTCAACATAGAGAATTAAGTGTGGCCACGGAATTAGTGTGGTCGATATTAGTATTTTAATTCTTTAAAATACTTACACAAATAATTCCTTTTGTTGTATTTGTTTCTTTTAAATTCAGCAAATATGTACAAGTTATTGTTCAACAACTATAGGTTGAGGGTATCTCCACCAACCAACATAATCTTTGCTTTTTACCTCTTAAGGTCATTGTCCTTCTCAAATATGCCTCCTCGCTTTTCAATTGGAAGAATGGATGATGTTCAAGGAAAGTGGCTTATAATTTTTTGAAATTGGACCATCCTATTAATAAAACTAATTCTATATCCCCTATGGAATGAAATGTGAGAGATGACCGAGTGGTTGATATCTTCAGTCTTAAAAACCGGTATAGTTTGAAATGAAGAACTATCGAGCATTCAAATCCATAGCTTAATACAAGCACAAGAATTGTAGCATGTCGGAAAACCAATCTACTTTGGAAAACGATCAATCTTGCTAATCCCTTTCAAAAGGTACTTTTTTTTTTTTTTTTCATAATTCGCAATCCAAATCTTTACTCTTGAACATTTCTTTGGTTGGATATTTAAATGCTACTTTCATGTTTGAGAGGGACATTTTTCTATCCATGTCCACCGCCAAGTTATTGGGGTTGTTCATCGCCTTGCTCGTTATTCTCTTCATGTTGTTAGTTTTTATTCTTGGTTTGAGGAACTTCCTAACTGTATTTTTAATTTGTTATTTGAGGGTTTTGATAGCTAGCATTTTGATGTAATGTTCTCTCCTCTTCAATGAAATTTATCGTTTCTTACAATATAATAAAAAATGCTAATTTCTTAATTGGCTATACGATATTTTAAACTATTCCAACCTACAATAAGAAGAAGCAAATATAAGTGCCAAAGAGCAACCATGCACATTAATCTAACTAATTGGTTTAACCTATGTTTGCAAATAGTACTAAGATACAAATTAACATTATTTATTTATTTATTTATAATAGACGATATTATCTACACTTAGGAGGAGGGGGTGGGCTTGGCCTCACAATGAGCTACCAATAATGTGGTTCAAATTCGCCTTTGACGAGAATCGAACCTAAGACATTTCACTTACAAGTGAAAAGAAATACCACTAAACCATAATACTAAATAACACAAATTAACATTATTAGATTTTAAGAGTGTTGTGTTTGGTGATAAAAGGGAAAAGCTAGATTGTATCAAATGACAAAACAAATTATAAATTTCGAAATTGATGATTATTATTGAAAACGACACCCATAACCTTTGGCCCTCCATAATTGGCCAAAATCTTAATTGGAGAGGCACCAAAACAAATAAAAAATTGTGGTAAAATATTGGAATTTTTCTTAAAAAAATGAAGTTCAATCAACTTCCATTTTTGGACATGATCCCATTCTAGACCAAATAGAGAGACCTCCAAAATTCTATATGCAACTTTCCAAAATCTTACTCACTACATTTTATTGGATGCATGAAGCATTGCAAATCTCTCTTCCAACATTATTCTAATTTCTAGATGGAAAATCAAATCCTTGATTTGAATTTTTTGTTTAGTGGGCTGGATGAAATTGGGCCTTAATTTGATTGAAAATAACCTATCCCGCCTACCAAACGGGCCCTTAAAGTGCATTTCCCATATTTAACTCAATTTGTTAATCCTTTAATTGTTGTTCGATATTAGTTTATGTTGCTTAATGTTATTGATATGGTTTATTATATCGCATGGTCAACATAGAGAATTAGTGTGGATATATCCACGTTAAAGTTAGACAATCACTAATCTTGAAATTTAAGTTGTCATAAAATAAGCAATAACGTGTATCAAGTTTACATTTTTTCATAAAACATATATATAAAGATGGGTACATAGAGATATATATATAGGTGCATTCTTGCTCAGTAATTTTTTTTTTGAACAAACTATATTAATCTACACTAAGAGAGTGAGGGAGTAGGTTAAGCCTCACAATAAGCTATCAATAATGTAGTTCAAATTCGTCTTTGGCGAGTATCGAACCAAATATCTCTTATTTACAAAATGAAGATGAATACCATTAAATCGTAGTAATAACTGGTTTCTTGCTCAGCATTTTACAAACTAACAAAGAAACATAATCCGAAAGTTTAATCGGCTAACCCAAAAGTTAAAACATTAGTGAATAAACCGACAATGTATATGAACTTATGAAGCCTTAACACACACACACACACATATTATGCAGAAACCTTCAAGGCTACACACACACACACATATTATGCAGAAACCTTCAAGGCTTCAACGTACATTAACTTTACAGGAAGGGTCTCCAGCCTGCACTGTCCAACATGTATAGGTTTGTGCCATCAGTAGTCCTGTGTAGATATTTTCTCCTTGGTTGCATGGGCCACCGTCGGGCATGGAAAGTGGTGAGGTGAGAGAGATGAGCCTCACACATGCAAAGTCGCCCTCTACACGTCCGGGACCCAACCCATTTTCTGTGAGGTCACCTTTGTACTTGGTCTTTTAATACGTCTCACGCGCTGGCCCTAAAGATTGGTGATGCATATGATATAAGGTACTAGTTGAGACTTTTAAGATTGGATGAGTTTCACGTCAAAATCATAACTAAATCGATTATACAATATTAAATTTTTTATTTGGTTTGATTTTGACAAAGGTTTTTAAGAAAATCAAACCGAACCAAACTAAATTAATGTTGAATGGTTTTGTTCTAGCGGATTAGGTTTAAACTCAATTATTTCTTCAGTTTCATTTTTTTAGCATTTTAGAGGAATTACAACAATTAAAATATGACGAAATTGTAGTAATTAATGATCTCTTAACTTTAACCCAATTGGAGTAATGGTGCCTCAACTAAAAATTCATGTCTAGTAGTCCCTTAATTCATTAAAACGTGTAGTTATGATCATTTTTGTCAACTCTGTTAGAACTTTCATCAAAATGTCACGTGCTACGCACATGAGGCCGTATCAATGGGCAAACATGGAAAACCAAATGAAAAAAATTATAGCAATGGTCCCTCAACTTTAATCCAATTGGAGCAATTGTCCCTCAACTTTAACCCAATTGTAGCAATGATCCTTCCAACATGAGTCATTTTCATGGAATTCTAACAGAGCGGGTGAAAATAACCATAGATGCACGTTTTGATGAGTTAAGGGACCGATGATCATGAATTTTTAGTTGAAGAACCATTGCTAAAATTAGGTTAAAATTGATGAACCATTGCTACAATTTTCTCTTAAAATATCATTATTTGTTACCTATATTTTCATTTTTAGTACACCAAATTCATGGTACATGTCATTAAAATTCAAAATTTATGGGCAATTTGATAACAATTTTGTTTTCAATTTTTAGTTTTAAATTTTTTTAATTGATAATTGAAAACTTGTTTGATAACTGAAATGTAAATACTGAAAACAAAGGTTATCAATACGCCTCTTAGTAATAAATATAGTTACAACTCAAAAATCAACAACTTCAATATTTCATCAATCATCAGATTCAACATCCTTACCTAGTTATTAGCCAATAAGAAATTACTTGTGTAAAGAAATACATATAAATAATAATAAGGAATTGATTTTCAAACACCGTTTTTCGTCACGCCTATCTTTATTTGTGGTTATTAAACTAAAACAATGAGCATGATTAAACCAAGATGTATAAAATCATTTTTTTTATACTAATATGTTAGTGGTCGCTCTGATTCGATTTAGGTCAGTTTTTACTTTTCACAAATGAATTCATTACGATTCTACATAATTTTAAACCGTAACCCTTTTTTTGGTTAAAACAAAACCAAAATAAACACAATTTACTCAAAAACTAAGTTACGTGTAATATTTTCATGTATAGAAATTTTTACATGCCACCGTCATTTATCATTAAATTCTGGTCAATGTTATACAAAACTTCATATTATATGAAAGAAAAATGAAAACTACACACCTCCTTGTATACCTCCTTTAATTTTTGCCATCCAGTTGAAGTATGCAAGGAGAGAAAAATGTTAATGTGATTAGCATTTCTCTATATTCCGTAGTCACATTTATCCCCCACACACTAACTTGCGCGTTGGATAGACTTCCTCACAAACCCAACCTCAAAACCCAACCTCAAGGAGTTCATACATATCCAAAATTAAAGAAAATCCCAGGAAAATAATAAATAATAAATCGGTATTATCCAAAGAAGAAGTGCTTTTTCTGTCAAGTTTTTGTTTGCTTCTCAAACGCTATCCCATGAATAGTCCAACAAGGGAAAGGAAGCAAAAGCAAAGCAAAGGATCATCACCCACTTCCACTTGTGCCACACACACAGGAGAGTAGTGCTTTTGAACAGAGAAAGATAAACAGCTTTTCTCAGAGGAAGAGGGAGAGGAGGAGAGAGAGTGAACTACATCCTAGAGAAGTGCATTCAGATAAGGACTTGTGCTAGACCCAGTAGTAAATACCGCTCTCTCTCTCACACTCACCAAATGACCTCCTTCCTGCATTTCCCAAAAAAACAGTTCGACCTTTAATGCCCCTTCAAAAATCTCTCTCTCTATCTCTTTCTCCCCTACACAATTCAAACTTCTTCAACAAAATCTGACCTCTCAACCTCTTTGAAAAAAATGCCACTTTGACTCTCTCTCTCTCTCTCTCTCTCTCTCTCTCTCTGTCTTTTTGACTTGGGTTATCTTTTCTTTTGCATTCTCACACTTTGTGGTGCCAAAACGAAAACTGGGTTTGTGCTTAAACACTGGCATTGACTCAAAGTTGTGGCCTTTTTAAAATATAAGTTTCTGAAGAGTGGTTTTTGGAATTATTGGAGTTTGAAAGATTAGAGCTTTGGATTGGATGCATATGGTTATGGGGTTGCCTTTGAAGACGCTTGGTGTCTAAGGCTTTATAATGAGTTGGTGACAGTGGACCTGTTTCCTTCCAGTCTCTCTTGCTCTTTCCCTTAAGCATGAAGCCTTTTTGTTGTTTCCCTTGGTTTGGTAAGCTGTAAAAGTAGCTTCCATCTTTGTCTTTTCTCAAACTTAATTATTATTTGCCTTTGAATTCTGAACTTTCTTTTCTCTCTTGCTTTCTTGGTTGCTTTAAGTTTTGTGACTTTTGCTCTAATTCTAGTTGCAATTTTATATAAATATCATAGCTTTTGTTTTGTTAATGAAATTCTAGGAAGTTGGTTTTCCTCCTCTTTTGTTATAGTTTTTAATTCCAAATCTAGTTTTTAGATGCTTCATCTGTGAAATTCGATACCAATTTAATGGTTTTGTTATGCTCAAATCCTGAAAAGATGTAAAATGTTGCATTTTTTGTAATCAATGTATATCTTGTAGTAATTTCAGTATTAGTATTCTGCATTTTCGATACCTTGAAGAAACATTGTCTAGTATGTGCAAATTGGGTTCACATTCTGCTGAATTTTGTGTTTCTGTAGAGCTTGTCCTAGTACTGAATAGTGAGTATTAGAGCAGGAGGGGGCATTTTGCATTGAGTTGCAAAGTTGGGGCTTCGAAATTGCCTTTGAAAGATAACCGAAATAAATGCATGGATCGTAGGGACCCTATGGCATTGTCGGGGTCAGCCTCTTACTTTACGTCTAGAGGAATAACTGGGTCTGGAACACTGTCTGGATTACATGGATCGCCAGGCATTCATCCCTTATCTAATCCAAATATGGCATTTCAATCTAATATTGGAGGAACTAACATTGAGTCAACATTGCCGGTAGAGCCTTCTTCAGCTATTTCATACCATGGTGTCAATGTGGGTGCACCAACTGTGGCGCCACCAGGCGAATCTTTGAAAAGGAAAAGAGGAAGGCCTCGAAAATATGGACCTGATGGGACTGTTTCATTGGCATTGTCTCCTGCAACATCTGCTAATCCTGGTACGGTATCATCAAGCCCAAAACGAGGTAGAGGGCGGCCACCAGGGTCTGGGAAGAAGCAACAATTAGCATCTCTTGGTAAATTTTATTTTCTGTATTGCCATATCTTGTTGAAGAAATTATTTGTTTTATGTTGTTGATTCGTTTAAGTGAAAACAAACCTCAGAAACGTTTGTTGAGTTAGAGTAGCCTAAATATTGTAATGCATCTTTTTACATTGTCACACAATCTGCTTTTAAAAGTTCATAATCTATGACTATATGGGATTAGTTGCGTTCTGAAATCCTTGCCTATAACTTGAATGCTTCATGATTGTATCAGAAGTAAATATACTGACGTTCCCACTACTTTCATGTAAACTGTCACGAAACTATTGCAACATATAGCAGACATGATGATTCTAATGGCGAAACAGAATTTTGGTAATTTTTTATGCATTTGGTACATACGCAAGGGCATTAAAAATGTGGAATTATACCGGCTGTTTAAACATAAATGTAGCAAAGCAGCCACATTTTTAATAAATTGATTCGTATTACATAGATGGTTTAAATATATCTTCTTGCCCTGCATTGGAACTTTTTGTTATGAGAATGATGTTGCAAATGGTTGATTGTTTTGCTAGGCGGATTGCTGTCTGGTTCGGCTGGGATAGGTTTTACTCCACATATTATCAGCATTGCAGTGGGAGAAGTATGCCATATTATCTCACCAAACATATATATATTTATTCACATATGCATGAATCTTCAATTCTTTTTCCATTAAGAGTACGGTTAGCAAGATGTGGTGTCATGGATTCTGATTAGGTCTGCAACCGAATTGAGTGGTCCTGAATCCCGAGCTTGATGAGGCCTGATTCATTAGTCGTGTGCCGGCTTAATTATGTAGATATAATACCTCTAGATTATTACGTATAAGTAATTGTGTAGATGGATAGATATTACACATAATAATTTTCTAAAGGAGTAGTATTTACCCAAATTAGCCATACTTGCGAGTCTGCCTGAGTTTGGTAGGTTCAGAGTAGCCATTTTTATGTGGTTGGCTTCAATGTAGCCTATGACAAGCAGTTTCAAAAGAGTTCTGAACTGCCAAAGTACCATGACGATCATTGCTTGTACGAAATTAATGCTAAATCTGATGGGAAAAAGTGATAAACATTAAGGTTCATCATTTTCGCTGGTGTGATTGTTATTTTTTTATTACTACTATCAATTGAATTCTTGCATTACTCAAATGAGAGAAGTTCCGTTAGGCCTTGAATCCTTTTATCTTTTCTTGCAGGACGTTGCAACAAAAATAATGGCGTTTTCACAGCAAGGGCCAAGAGCTGTGTGCGTCTTGTCAGCTAATGGTGCCGTCTCTACTGTGACACTTCGTCAGCCCTCAACTTCTGGGGGTACAGTCACATATGAGGTATGAACACTTTATGATATGCCAATTCTTGTAAAGTTATGAGCTGTCTAGTAGATGAGTAATAAGACTTTTGATCTTTCTGAAGGTTCTAGAGTCACTAAGGTTTAAATGTTCTTGTATATTTGGAGTGAGTAATGTTTATAGCTATGAGGAATGAGATTATGCCTGAAAAGTGAAAACTGAGCCCAGTTAGTATCGACGACTTCGGAGCCATCTCATGAACGGTGGGTTGATGCTTGCCGTTTATCTGAGGCAAATGCGAAGGGCATTCTTATATATGTTAGCCATCGTAAAATTCAGCTTAGAAAATATAGGTTGCAGAAAAAATCAACATGTGTTGTGTTTGTGGTAATTTTTGTCCAGAAATTCTACAGAGACTTTTGTGTGCTAGTGTGCATAACATACACAGCGTGACACACATTTTATGCATGTTGCTCTACATATTATCCTTCTGTTTTCTTTTTAGTTAAAATGTTTGATTGTTCTTTCTTCTTTGAAACTTCTTTTTTCTTTTTTACTGATAATAATAAACAGTTTCTTTTCTTGTGGATTGCGACTTCTTTAGGGACGGTTTGAGATTATATGTCTCTCAGGTTCTTACTTGCTCACTGAAATTGGTAGCTCCCGAAACCGAAGTGGCGGTCTGAGCGTCTCCCTTGCTAGTCCTGATGGTCGTGTCATTGGTGGTGGAGTAGGAGGGATGCTTATTGCAGCAACCCCTGTTCAGGTAGTAACTTGTTCATTGCTTTAGCTTTCGGTTCTTGTGTTTGCTCAGTAAATCTTTTTCATCCCTATCAATTGGTAGTTAATATTTTCAACGGGAAAAGAATTTTATGGGGTTAGTGCTGCTTTCTTTACAAGTATTGTTACTATGACCGTAAATGGTCTTCAGATAGAGTAGTGACTTCACCAGAACAGAAACATGCCAGCATAATTTTTAGCTATTACTACTGCCACAGAAAACATCACGTTGGTTGTCTGAACGATAGGAGTAGACATAAGTAGACGAGAAAATGTCTTATAGGAGTTACCATTTTTCTTCCTTCGCCTCCCTTGTTAAATTTGAGGCTGAAACACATGGTGGATGATTCCAGGTGATATTAGGTAGCTTCACATGGGGTGGTTTGAAGACAAAGAACAAGAAAAAGGAAGCCGTAGAAGGTGTCACAGACTTGGAACATGACACAGTTGACAATTCAGTTGCACTAAACAGCATTCAACCAGATCAAAGTCTTAGCCAAGGTGCTTCATTGGCCGCATGGCAGGCATCACAGCCACTGGATATGCATAACAGTCATGTTGGCATTGATTTGATGCGAGGGTAACTATTTCGTTTACATGGCCATTGTGTGTAAATTTCAGTTTCATTGCTAGTTACATTTATTTTTCTTTGAAGCATTGATGACGGAAAACAGAAGCCAGATGATTGTGGGCTTCGATGATTCTAACTTCATTTATCCATGATAGACATTGGGAATGTACTATATTTATTTAGTTTAATCAAAATTTAGTTTGAAATTGAGCATTCATGATTTCAATTTACCCATTCATAGTTTCGATTATTTCAATTCACTTTCATCTGTAGGTATAGTAACTTTTATTCTTTGACGACATAAAAACAAGATTCAGATTGAAGTTTCTTTCCTTCATTGGCATACGTGCTTGTAAATTAGGATCACACATTCTTGATCAACAGAGTGTTTATGTTTCACGTAGTGAAGGAACGTCTACATTGATCTACGTTGATCTTCTCATTTCCTTAACTAAAGTTTACTTTTCTGATTCAATCAGGATGAATAATGATTAAATTTCTCGTGTTTGACATGTTACGTTGATAGACCTTCCTCTTCTATGTTGTTTTCATTCCCTCTATTCACCTTTCTACCTTTTCATGTGTTTTCTAAAATTTTGGCCACCGACGGAGAAAAGATGAAAACCACTTTTTCCCAACATTGGTTATGCTTTGCCGATCTAAGCAAACAGACAGTAACAGGTTGAAAAACAGAAACATGTGCACCACATATATAAGACAGAACAGAAGAAATAGATTAGAACAAATGAACCAAGGTAGACAGATACAAAAAGTAACTAAGCATCGGAGTCTCGGACAATGTGATATTTAAGCCACCCTATTGTTTCTGAGCAACGCCCAATGCTTTCCAAACACGGTGGTTGGTAGTCATGATCGACGTCAGATATCCCTTGGTCGAGTTGCACTAATCCACCACCATCGCCACCACACTGCGCTCGTTACCACTAATGGTGATGTTGTGAAGGCACCTTCCTCCATGGTTGTACCATCCAGTCGACAATGCAACAACTGGTGTGTTATCATTGTGGTACTTGTTGTCACATTCTGATGGACCGCCTCCATCACCATTTTTCTCGAAACTGTTAAAGAGTGAGGTAGGCCTTGGTGCTGCCGGACAGTGGTGGTGAACATGTGTAGGTTGTGTACATTTTACCGGCCTTAAAGCAATCAGAGTCATTCTCCTGGTTGCATTAATGTCCAGGAGGGGCCTTCCTTCCTCTAATTCTGCCGCTTGGACGACATTGTTGAGCTTCAGTGAGCAAGCAAATCGCTGAAAGGAGAACGACCAGTAGAATAATGGACCCTTTTGAGAGAATCGCTAACTTCATTTTCTTTCTGTTTCTCTCTCTCTCTAGAGTTGTTGTGTGGGATATGGTTGATGCATAACAGCGTTTGAGGGTAGCATATATAGCAATTCCCTATTACCAAAATAACAATCAAACTTCAACATATGATTTGCTATGCTGTTATGTATTAGACTCCATAAACGTAACGGAATCATTTTAAGCATCAAAATCTTAATTAATTAGAGCTAAAACAAATCTTTGAACCCATTTACTGCTATGACTATAATAGTGTCCTATATGGTTACTGAGAATTTTATATAATTATCAGTAACGAAATCTTGTTTAATTGTTTGGACTATTCTTCACATAATAATGACTGTTAATATGGTTCCGAACAATATTATAGTAAGAGTTGGTATTGTCTGGTAGTGATTGTCACACTCCCATTTTCTTTTTCTGCAATCCTTGTTTTAGTCAGTCCACTCTCTTTGATTTATTCAATCCAAAAATTAGAAAAAAAAGGGGAAGAGTACACTGTGAGAAAAGGGGAACGCAAGATCACTTCACGTATTTACGAAGAGAAATGAAGATTACAATCTTAGTTGTATGTTCAGGTTTGCGATTGTTCAGAGGATGAAGCTCCAGTTTTTGCAAGGCTTCATGAACTGTCAAACATAATTTGCTGAAAACCTCACTTTTAGGGCATAAAACCAAGTTATTCGTGTACAATCATCCACAAAAGCTACAAACCATTGAACGGCAGAAAAAGTAGAAATCGGGGATGGCCCTCAAACATCGGAATCTATTAATCCAAAAGGAGCAGTATTAGAACTCAAAGGATAAGACACACGGTGACTCTTGGCTAAAATGAAAATATCAAACTTGAAATCAGAATCAGAACAACCAACAAATAAATTTGGTAGCAAATGTTTCAAAGAACTAAAAGATGGATGACTCAAACGAGGATGCCACAACTACACTGTCTCCTCTTGTTATTAGCTGCCCCTTGGGTCAAGTTCACCTGACCCGTACTGACATCATCCACAAAATATAAATCTCTCCACTTTTTACCACAACTAATGATCTCCTTTGTGAGAATATCCTAGACAAGACAAAAGGAGACCTCAATTTATATTTCCATGAGGCAACAATTAAAGTATTGGGTAAAGAGAGAGTAGAAGAAAGATGAACAGTGCTATCGCCAACGACAAGAGAGGCTTCACCATTAGCATTAGTTATGCTGTAGTTTCACCAACAAAATCATTAGGGTCATTAGTCGTATGAACCGTAGCACCCGAGTTGGTAATCTGAGGAGTGGCCAAACCTTTTATTAGCCCTTGTAAGATTTCTCCTTTCATGTGAAACTCTTTTAACATTACATTCTCACACACTCCCCATGGTGGACTTTCATGCTTAACATGTGGACAACACGAATTGACGTGGAACACGTGTGGCTGTTGGGCTTCACACGTGAACCAACCTACTTTGATACCATACAGAAAGTTGAGGTTCCATCGTAAAACTAATTGACAATATATGAAGCAGCTCAACTTACTTATAAGCCCATGCAAGGTTCCTCCATCCATCAATATGAGATTCATTTTCAACATGTCCCCTCACATGTGGTGAATTTTCAAGCCGAACATGTGGACAACACAATGGGGTGTCGTGGAACGCGTATGACTGTTTGGCTTCACATATAGGATAACCTGCTCTGATACTATGAAAAAATTGGGGTTCCACCATAAAACCAATTGGCATTATGGGGAGTACCCCAACTTCTTATAAGTTCTTGCAAGGTTTCTCTTTTCACCAAAGTGAGACTCTTTTGCTTTCACTTTCTCCATTTTTTTTA
Organism: Pyrus communis; assembly: GCF_963583255.1. Classification (NCBI taxonomy): domain Eukaryota; kingdom Viridiplantae; phylum Streptophyta; class Magnoliopsida; order Rosales; family Rosaceae; genus Pyrus; species Pyrus communis. The sequence goes on from NC_084818.1 coordinate 12,469,609, forward strand.
AACTTGTTGTAATGAGAAGGCAAGTATGCCTTGACATGAAAGAAAGAAAAGCCAAAAAGAACAGCTGCTTGAAGGTATGAGATAAGACCTAGATAACGAGCTAAAACAAAACAGAAGTCGAGTGATATATATATATGATTATGTAATATTACTTTATAATTTACAGTAGACAAAGTATAAGAAAAACAAGTTTAAATATATTGACTACTTAAATAGTATAGTACTTGTAACATATTATAGAACACAATCCACAACGACCATACACGCAAAGCAACAAGCAAGACGGAAAGTAATTAATGTAACTAAGCTTCAGACCAAGTGATATCTAGGCCACCCCATTGGTCTTCAGGCACACCCAGGGCTTTCCAAACAGCTTTTGAGGCATCAACAATGTTGTTAGGACAAGGAGGCTGGTAATCATGATCTGCATCACATCCCTCAGTAGAGTCACATTCATCCACCACCATGGCCAACACGCTACGTCCGTTACCATTAATTCTGATTTGTTTATGGCACCTATCTCCGTTGCTATACCATCCGGTGGACAGTGCCACAACTGGTGTGTTGTCATTGTGGTATTGGTTGTCACATTCTGATGGACCGCCACCATCTCCACCTTTCTCGAAACTGTTAAGGGTGAGGGTGGCCTTGGTGCTCCCAGACAATGGCGGTGAACATGTGTAGGTTGGGTACATTTTACCCGGCTTACAACAATCAGAATCATTTTCCTGGTTGCATTGTCCAGGAGGGGCCTTCCTTCCTCTGATTTTGCCGCTTGGACGACATTGTTGAGCTTCAGCGACCAAGCATATTGCCGAAAGAAGAATTACTAATAGGACAATGGACTCTTTCGATATGAAACTCTTCATTTTCTCTGTTTCTCTCTCTCTCTCTAGTTGTGCTCTTGTGGTGGATATGCTTAGTTCGATGGATATAAGAAATTGTGGGTGGGTATAAATAGGAACTTCCAAACCATATTATCTTTGGATGTTTGCGGAATATTGACAAAATTAAATTCTTATACTGAAGAAAACTAATTAGTTTCTTTGCAACTTGGTTTTGCCAGGACGCAACACTTTTCAAATTCAATATAGTATATTATATATACACACTCCATCAACATAACGGCAACGTAAAAATAATTTTGGAGGAACATACTGCTTAAGTATTCAAAGTTTCCAATTCCTGTTTAATTATGTGCATTTTCTAAAAATAAAAGTTTTAGGGTTAAATTTCAGAATTCTTTCTCACAAGTCACATGCACTAGGAATACTTTAATTCTTCTTGGAGGAGAATGTAGGAAACAAATCCGAAACAAGGCTCTAGTCCACAAGACAGGAAACTAACTTAGAAACTAACAAAATTTTTTTTAACTGGAATAGAAAAATAAAAAAAAATTTCAACTAGAAAATTGGAAATTTGAAACCGGCACGTAGCATTTTTAACTTGGCGCGTTTGTTTCTAAAGGAGGTTGGGGTTCGACAATAAAATCATTTGGCAATGGGGAGTAAGTCCATTACTTTATAAGCACATGTGGCTAGGGCTGGGCATGGGCCTGACTGGAGCGAGTATACCATATTTTAAAACAGGAATCGACCTAACCTGGCCTGTTTGAAAACTGGTTTTTTTTTTTTTTTTTTTTTTTTTTTTTTTTTTTTCTGGCACAGATTGAAACTTCCTCGCCGCCGGTCCTATCCCTCTGACCTCCAGCTCGACCAATAGCTCTACTTCAATGGCTTCAGTGGTGTCTCCAATAGCAGCAACCTGAGCTTAAACGTTGTCGCATCAATCGAGCCCAACGACATGCTAAAGCTCGCAAACAAACATTCTCAGAGTCCTCGGCCTGAGTAAATTGATCTTCCATTTCAATTGACTGAGCAGAAGTTCTCAAATTCCACAACTTTCTCCCAAATCACAAAAACACAAACAATCAGAAGATCAAAACTGAGAAAGGAGATCTTGGGAGAGAGAAAAACACAAACAATCAGAAGTACAAAAACACAAACTTTCTCGTATCCATAAAGGCCGTATCGCTCCGAGGAGATCTTGGGATCATCCGCGAGCTTGAATCGAGCTCGAAGCCTCGAAACTAGAGGGACTTAAAGAACAAGGAGTTTACTGGCAAGGAGTGGGCCAGATATTGGAGGGTTAGGGTTAGGAAGGCGAGGACACCGACGAGCTTCGACATGGTTGGTTGGGTTTGGGGAGGGACTCCAGTGACAGTTGAGTTCGAGGAGACCTAGGAGAGGAGGATGGGTGGTGCCGTCGTGTGGGTAGAATCGTGGAAGGGAGGATCGGTGGTGCCGTCGTGTTGGTTGCGACGACAGAGGAGAAGATGACTGAGAGTTAGAGTCGAGGGACGGACAACGTGGAGTGGACTCGGGAGGAAGGATGATTAGGGTAGAAACCAATGGTTGAGATTGGATGATAGTTTATCATTCAATCTCATCCATCCATTGTAATTATAAACGGGCTGGTTCGGGTACCCGTTTTTCTACACTTTAGGAACTGGCCCAAACCTAAAATTTCAAAGGCCCGCCCCGCCCCGCCCCGTCCGGCCTCGTTTCTCTTTTTAAAAATTAGAAACTGGCCCGTACCTGCCCCGAACCGTAATTACACGCCCCGACCTGCGGTTCCTATACCCGTTTACCCACCCCTACATGTACCATCCCTTCTTTCCCTTGATGTGGGATTCATACTCCCAAATGCCCCGTCATGTGCATGTGGTGATTTTTAAAGGCAAATAAGCGGACAACACAAATTTAGATAACATGGAGCACGTGTGGCCGTCGAGCTATAATTTTTTTTTTTTTTTTTTGCGATTTATAATAAACCATAGTTTTGGGTATATTGTAGGAAAAAAAATGAACTTCTATTAATATTGAACTTGTAGTAATTTGATCATGGTAAATTACAAAAATGAAGGAAATAATAGAACTCAACAACTCATGACTGTAATTAAACCATATATGAAACATATGTTAAGATAAACAAGATGATCACTGACTTATGTTAATCAGAATGACTCTTACAATTAACCACAAACTTAATAGTTAAACTCAAGAAAACAATAAACTTGAAATTTTGTATAAGCACTTCAAAATTACAAACTGACCAAGACAATTGCTGGCATTGTAAACTAGGGAACTTCATTAGAGAGCTTTAATGGTACTAGGCTACCAGCATTGCTCCCACATTTGATCTCATTTAATACATTTCTATATCTTTTACTGTGACATCCCACATTGCCTAGAGGAGGGATCCTTATATGTATATTCTCATCCCTATCTAGCACGAGGCCTTTTAGGAGCTCACTGGCTTCGGGTTCCGTAGGAACTCCGAAGTTAAGCGAGAAGGAGGCTAGAGCAATCCCATGATGGGTGACCCACTAGGAAGTTGCTCGTGAGTTCCCAAAAACAAAACCGTGAGGGAATGGTAAGCCCAAAGCGGACAATATCGTGCTACGGTGGTGGAGCGGGCCAGGGAAGTGATCCGCCCCGGGCCGGGATGTGACAATTTGGTATCAGAGTCTAACCCTGGTCGCGTGTGTGCCGACGAGAACGTCGGGCCCCTAAGGGGGTGGATTGTGACATCCCACATCGCCCAGAGGAGTGATCCTTATATGTATATTCCCATCCCTATCTAGCATGAGGCCTTTTGGGAGCTCACTGGCTTTGGGTTTCGTAGGAACTCCGAAGTTAAGCGAGAAGGAGGCTAGAGCAATCCCATGATGGGTGACCCATTGGGAAGTTGCTCGTGAGTTCCCAAAAACAAAACCGTGAGGGAATGGTAAGCCCAAAGCAGACAATATTGTGCTACGGTGGTGAAGCGGGCCCGGGAAGTGATACGCCCCGGGCCGGGATGTGACATTTACTGCTTCTGCATTACCAAACCTTTCGTGAAAATCATGAAATAACAAAAAATGCATAATGTACATATCTGTAACGATGTTTGAAGCTACACCAAAGCATAAATATGAATCATTAATATGAGTAAGGATATCATACCTCACTCCCACATTCAAACGTGATCAAGGCATGATAGCAAACCCTTGCTTGTGACATGTCTTTGGAAGGCTGTAACATGTAGGGCTTTTGTCAAAGGGTCTGCTATCATATTGAAAGTACCAAGATGTTCTATTTCAATGACCTTTTGTTTGGGTGGATATTTAATATTGGGCTCAATGCAATAGAGTCCAGGCATGCAAAGGTCTTTTTGTGATTGGGCTGGAAGAGCCGGTGGCCTAGGAAGGATTTAAATATCATTATTGGCAACTAAATAGGCAGCAAGCCTATGATGAAAGTGACAGGGTATATATGGAAGCTCACCCTCAACAAAAGTACTTTTCTATGAAATAAGTAGGTAAATAACAAAAGTAGGTGATGACTCACCGTGCTCTATAAGCCACCACCAAAAGGGAAAACTTGGACACTTAGGCTAATGGAGGCTATAAAAGTAGCAAGGGATGCAAGCAGAGAAATCCTTCAACACACTCAAATCAGAACTCAACAACAAAACCTAGTTTGTTCACCCCTTACCTTTTTCAATTGCAGATCCACCATAGAAAGCTCTCTTTTGTCAGTTTTTAGAAGCTCTTGTTGGGTTTTATGGCTCAAAATTAGGATGATGCAAAAAATTAGGTTTGTGTTACCTAGTTGGTTTTGGTGTCTTATTTGGGTTTGGATTTTGACTTCTTAGTTAGTTTCCTTGGTGGAGAGATTTTGTTAATTACCTATTTGATTAGGATTTGGATTTACTTCCTATTAGGATTCTTATTGTAACCTAAGTCCTATGCACTATAAATAGAACCTTAGGGTTAGTGTATTTTGTGTGGCTCATTTGTGTGGCAATTTGGTGGGAGTCAATTTGTGAGTTTGTGAGTTAGAGAGCAATTTGGGAGAATCTGCTTCGTTAGTTTTGGGTTCTCTACTCATTTGGTTTAGGGTTTGTAATTTGTGGGATTTGGGTTGTGAGAGTTTAAACACTCTTTTATAATCTTCGTTTGTTTAGTGAAATTCACTCGTCGTGCTTCACCTGTGGACGTAGGCTTTACACCAAACCACATAAATCTCTTGTGTTAGTTTGAGATTGTTTGTTTTAGCTTTCACCTACGACATTGGTATTGGTACTTTGTTAGAATTCGCTTCCGTTTGCGCATAAAAATTCGACAACAATGAAAAGTTCGACGGCAATTGCTATTTGGAAATTGAAGATGCATGCTTTGTTAGTTCAACAAGGGATTTTGAAAACGCTAAAAGGTGTGAAGGCTTTGCCAAACTCGTGGATTGATGAGGAAAAAAAAGACGTTATAGAGTAAGCACTTGAAGCAATCCTGCTGACTTTATCTAATGAAGTCTTGCATGAAGTTGGTAACATCAAATATGCACCGGAGTTGTGGCTCAAATTGGAGAGCTTGTGTATGGCCAAATCCCTTGCTAAACGGTAGTATTTGAAGAAAATTTTACATACTCTTCGTATGGATGAAGGTACGTCAATTCATAAGCATGTTGATGAATTCAATAAACTTACGATGGATTTGAAAAGTGTGGACAACCAATTTAGCGATGAGGATTATGCGATAACTTTGTTGTGTTCTTTATCTCCTTCGTATGAACACTTTGTCGATACCATGCTATTTGGTAGAGAAAGTCTTAGTTTGGAAGATGTAAAGCCGCTTCTAAAAAGCTAAAGAATAAAGTGTCTGACACACAAGATCGAGCTTTGGTAGTTCAAGGAAGGAATAAGGAATGGACAAACTTGGAAAGAACACTTGTAGCTACTATTATAAGGAGGGTTATTGGAAAGTAGCTTGCCCTAAACTCAAGGGCAAAAATAAGCCGTTTGATAAGTGTTTTGCTAGTGTTAGTACTCAAGCTCTTTGGGTGGACTGCAATTCGCACTTTTTTTTCATATGTTCAAGCTTTTGCTTGGATTTTGTTTTGTATTTGTTAGTTTCCGTAATAGAATTTGTTGGAGAAGGCGTTGGAGGAAATTTCAAGTTTGAAGACTTTTGAATTTTTTGAGTATAGGTGGAGATTAGTTTCGAAAGAATTTGGTGCACGTTTGCATTTGTATTTTGGTATCCCAAATTTGAAGTTTGTATTTGATTTGGAAGTTTGCTAATTTCTCACCTAGGTGGAGATTGTTGGGTTTTATGACTCAAAATTAGGATGATGCAAAAACTTAGGTTTGTGTTACCTATTTGGTTTCAGTGTCCTATTTGGGTTTGGATTTTGACTTCTTAGTTCGTTTCCTTGGTGGAGAGATTTTGTTAATTAGCTATTTGATTAGGATTTGGATTTACTGCCTATTAGGATTCTTATTGTAACCTAAGTCCTATGCACTATAAATAGGACCTTAGGGTTAGTGTATTTTGTGTGGCTTATTCGTGTGGCAATTTGGTGAGAGTCAATTTATGAGTTTGTGAGTTAGAGAGCAATTTGGGATAATCTTCTCCGTTAGTTTTGGGTTCTCTACTCATTTGGTTTAGGGTTTGTATTAGTTTTGGTTCTCTACTTGTTTGGTTTAGGGGTTGTAATTTGTGGAATTTGGGTTGTGAGAGTTTAAAAACTCTTTTGTAATCTTCGTTTGTTTAGTGAAAATTCATCGCCATGCTTTGCCCATAGATGTAGGCTTTATGCCGAACCACATAAATCTCTTGTGTTAGTTTGAGATTGTTTGTATTAGCTTTCGGCTACGACGTTGATATTGATACTTTGTTAGAATTAGCTTCCGTTTGTGCATAAAAGTACAACAGCTCTGCTACCTTTCCTTTTGTTGTAGTATTGAATCCCTCTAGTAAACCTTGTTTATATTTCATTTTCCAAGACTATTGTCTTTGTAAATATAAGAAGAAGTGGCTGCAAGAAGACGAACCTTGCTTGACAAGGTTGTAATCTTGCCCAAGTCTCCTTTATTTGTCTTTATATAAAGTAGATTTGTCATTTATGCATCTTTAATTAGATCTATATCTTTTTCAACTACTTTCGTTCAAGTTTTGTCCATCATTAATCTTGCCAAACTAACCACTCTTGTTTCCTTATTGTTAGCTCAAACTGATAACTAAGGAACTAACCTGAATGACCTTGAATTCCTTTATAAACGAACATATGGTATTATAAATAAAAGTCCTTGATCAAAAGGCAAGAAAAGAATTTAGTATAGACTTAACCCATATGTGAACAATCCTTATGAACTAAAGAGTTTAAGTGATTTGTGGCGCAAGTAAACAATTAATTTAATAACCAAGAAGACAATATGTTCAATAAAGAGAATAGTGGCACACTCAGACTTATATTAGTTTTGATTGTGAGCCTCAAGGCCTAACAAAGACCCACAAAGGCACCATTCAAACTAATGACAAACGTAAATTGCAGAAAATCAAGCAACTTTGCCCGATAGGTAAGACAAGGGGAGTTATGCAAGGGTCAATCTAGCCCGAACACCTTCTCTTTAACTTTGTCTTGAACTTCAAACTAATGACAAACATAAATTGCAGAAAATCAAGCAACTTTGCCCGATAGGTAAGACAAGGGGAGTTATGCAAGGGTCAATCTAGCCCGAACACCTTCTCTTTAACTTTGTCTTGAACTTTCAGATATTTGATGTCCATTAGCCTCGATGCTTCTGATCTTCTTTAGGTACCTTAGAACATTCTTTCCTGCATTCCAATATGCCCCACCAGGATTCTATTGAAATCTCTTAAGGACACTCAATGCAAAAGCCATGTCTAATCTAAGGCAAACCAATGGCTCCTCTTGATCTATTCCTTACAATTTCCAAGCCTAAGACAAAGTTTGCTTCACCCAAATCCTTCATGTCAAAATTGTTGGGCAACATGCTTTGGTTTCATTCAATAATTGGACATTTGAACTTGCAAAAAGTATGTCATCAACATATAGTACCTTGAAAATGAGACCTGATTTTACCATCTTCAAATAGATGTAGTTATCAATTTTATTCTCAATGAAGCCAAATGAAATCATTATTTGATCAAATGTCTTGTACCACTGTCTAGAAGCCTTCTTAAGTCCATTTATAAACTTGTTGAGTTTACATACAAAACTTTTCTTACCCCTTTCAGTGAATCCTTGTGGTTGTTTCATGTAAACGGTTTCATCAAGACTGCCATTTAAAAAGGCAGTTTTGCCCTCCACTTGATGCAATTCAAGATTAAAATGAGCTACAAGTGCAATGATGATTCTGAAAGAGTCATTGATTGATACTGGAGAAAAAGTTTTTGTGTAAGCCAAACCCTAATTCTATGTGAAACCTTTGGCCACTAATTTGGCTTCATGTCTCTCAATATTTTCCACTAGAGTCTCGTTTGGTTTTGTAAACCCATTTGTTCCGTATAGGCTTCATGTCTTCCATTTGTTCAAAAACACAACTATTTCTTGAATGGGAGTATAGAGATCCAGAATCTTCAATGAACTTTGCATTGTTTCTCTTGGCCAACCCAGTGTGGGAATTAGGGCATAGACGATTGTGGGAAATCTCAATGGAAAGAATGGTGAGATTGGTGAAAATACGGGTGTTACCAAGTCTAAATTTCAATGATTTTGAAAACTGTGTTGACTGTTTTAGGGGAAAACAGTTACTCCTGTTAAAAAAAGACCAGTTCAACTAGAACTATTGATCTTTTAGAGTTAATCCATACGAAGATGCAATGTTGAATTCCAGCATACCTAGATGCATCTCATTTTGTTGTTTCCATGTCCTAAAATTATTCCTATTCAACTTCTCAATGTTCATGAGATTGAGCATGTTAAAACTTGTGAGACGTGATTTGATTCGAAGATTCATGAGTTTTGACAAAGAAAAGAAACTAAACATTCTTTGTCACTCAAAAACTATAGAACCAGTCACACTTTTGAGCAAGAAACTGTCTATATATTCATAATTTATGAATCTCAAGTTGTGCATAGCCAAGCATAAACACCATGACTAGAAGGATTACACATACTGCAAGTTTCATGACTCACTATACATTAATTTATAGCCAATAAAATTTTACATATTATTCTAAAGATTGATCAACATTGAATCAATTTTGTAAAAATAAAATTTTACTAAACTGCCTAAGTGATTAAACAAATAATATATTTGTAATATGACAGCAAATGAAATCTGATAAACCAAATGAATTACTGTTGAATATTTAAAGAATATATTTATTATTTCCGTTGGCAGAGAAGTTGGGTTTTGCCCAACAATTACTTCTCTTCAAATTAAAGCATTGCATCCTTTCTATTCTGGCTAAAAGACATGATCCATGATCAACCAGGGCATACTTTACCAACATGTATGACCATTGGGTAATTGGTGCTTTTCATCAAATATATCCATTGGACATACTGCTTCAAGGAGTTGTATCACATGGTGAAAAGGCATACTCAAACCAAATGTAGTGTCTAACGGGTACAAAATTTCCTTACTCTCTCTTCTCTCTCCATCACATTCATACAATTTCTTTCTAGTTATTTCCAAGGGAATATAATTGGATTTTGCTAATTGAATATTCCATACTTTGTTGTATCCTAGAAGTGATTTGCCAATAACTCTTTAGCAAACTCATTTGATTGGGGCAAATAACACTTTAAGGAAACGATTCAAGTCATACCTCAAAGTCATCATTCAGTTTATTTTCTATATTTCTGCATTTACTCTAACAATTACTTCGATTTTTTTTTTAATTCGAAATGAACTCAAGTCACCATCAAAGAGAAAGATTACACCACAACGAAATGTGTTCATAGTGTCAACAGATTTGCATTACATATACAGTTATAAGCAATTGCAAATGACAAACATTTTAGTAATTCATTGTTCTATCCAAATCAGAAGTTTGCAATGGAAACATAAGGGTCTGTTTGGTATCTTATTTGAAAATTTTTATTATTTCTCAAAATATTTCTGAAGAACATTTCTTGAAAACAATTTTCTTTAAAACTCAAAAACTTGATTGGTTTGCTATTTAAAATTTTTAATTCTTACGACTTAAACTAGACAAAGAGATCTAAAAAGAGGGGATCGCAGGAGAGGGAGAAAGAGGAGAGATGATGAAAGAAAATAAGAGATGATTGAAGGAAAGAGAAATAAGAGAGAGGATCGGATAAGATAGAGAGGAAGATGAGTGAGGGAAGGAACTGAGAGAATAAAGAGAACGGATTGGAGAATAGACAAAAAAAGGTAAAAAAAAATTTATAAAAAAAAAAAAAAGAGGAGAGAGAAAGAAGAAAAGAGAGAGATAGATTTGGAGTGAGAGGGGAGGAGGGAGATAAAATAAAATAAATGAGTGAGTTTAAGTTTAAAAACTCTAAAAACTCACTTTTTATGCTTTTAGAGAATAGACTATGTTTTTTAGTTCAGTTTTTGAAAATAGTTCTACCAAACAAGTTTTTAAAGCCTAAAACTTGAAAATTGTTTTTGAGTTTAAAAAGTTGGATTCAAGTAGAGTACCAAACAAGCCCTAAGTATTTTATAGCCATATGAAAACGGCTTTAAGAGTCTAAGGACTGATACTTATGTACTAAGAATATGATCAACCAAACCATGTGAAAACGACCTTATGAGTCTAAGGTCAGTTATATTGTTCTATCTGGCTTTGATACCACATGTAAGCATTCATTGTCTACTAAGAACACACTACAAAAAATATGGGCACAACACATGATAAATTATTTGTGCCCTTTGAGGTCAAAGAGCACCAACATATGCGCCCATAAACCAATAGCAACAATGCAGTAACTATAATTCTATGTGTACTCTCTATGTGCGTATCCTTTGGTTAAAGGGCACAAGATAGCTGTTTGTGTTATTAAGGCAAGGCACAATAGAGCCTTATTTGTGCTTTCATTTTGACAGGTTTGACAACCCTTCTTAATTGATTGGGCACTATTTGTAATCATGCCCAATACCCTATTTATTTTTAAAAAAATTGAAATTGTTTTTCCACACAAATTACATCCGGGTTCGTGCCCACTCACATACTAATTATTTCAATCTATAGTTAATAAACCTTAAATTGCATCGGTTGAGAAGAAAATTGGAGGAAAAAAGGAAAAAACTTAATTCAAATTCACGAATTGGGTGAGGCATTAAGATTAGAGACAAGATCTGGAGAGAAAAATAGGAGTTTAACTAGGTAATATTAAGTGACTGAAGTTGTCTAACGTTTTACAAGATAACAGCATCTAAAATCTACCAAAATTGAGGTCCTCCTATCTCAATCTCCACATGAATATCATCCAATATTGGCGCCAACATATTTCTCTGGACAAGCTCCAATGCCACTTTTTCTGCTAGCATTATACACATACAAGCTTCGGTGTCATACCTTGGAAAGAACACCCACACAAATCTAAGCTCTCAACATCCTTGCAACATCAAACCTCTGAAATAAAAAAACAGCTAGACCCATAATTAATCAAATTAAAATCAGTAAAACCACAATATAGAGAGGACATAAATTCCAAGCATCGCATAACCTCTTATAAATCAATATGGAAAAAAAAAAAAAAAAAAATCATCTAAGTGCATAATTTCATACACTGTTGTTCAAATCAAATCTATCAATTTTAGAAAACCTAAAATACAAAATAAAATCCAATTTTCTCCACTGTGATAAGCAAGTAATAACAATAACACAACCTGAATTATCAGAAGCTTTACCCCAAACATAAAATGTTTCACAGAATAACCTCACCATTGTTTCCGTTGAAGGAACGAACGTACCCGCTTCGTGAAAGTTCCCATTTCTTCGGAGTCGTGGACTCAACAGAGGAGAGAGGGATTGACATCTAAAAGGGTAGACAGTCGATTTCGAGAGAGGGAGAGTCGATTGTGGGCATCTAAGTGGGTGAGGCTTGTTGGTGAAGCTTGGGCTTTTTTCAAAAGAAAAAGGTCAGAAATGAGTGAAAGAGGGAGAGAGATAGAGAGGGATTCGGTGAGAAATGAACAGAAAGATGATGGTGGGTTTAATACGAGAGAGAGGTTGGGTAACTTGGGTTAATGAGAGAAGATGGTTGGTTAATGAGAGAAAAAGAAGAAGAGGTAACAAATAAGAGGAATGCTATTTATACCATATTTTTATATCATATTTCTATACCATCTTAGGTAACATCTGATGTGGATAGTCACTTTATTTGAAAAATTTGCAAAACCCAAGGAAATGAAGGAGATAGACTTCTCGTATACTACAATCATCATTTAATTAACTAGTTTTTCTTAATTATTAGTTTATTAAATAATGAACTAAATTTAAAAATCTGATTAATTCAGATGATGTGGCTGTTCACATCAAATGTCACCTAAGATGGTATGAAAATATGGTACAAAAACATGATATGAATAATATTACTCAACAAATAAATATACAAAAAATAAGAGTAATATTATTCATACTATGTTTTTATATCACCTTAGGTGACATCTGATGTGGACAGTCACATCATTTGAAAAATTTGTAAAACCCAAGAAAATGAAGGAGAAAGACTCTTCGTATACCACAATCATCATTTAATTAACTAGTTTTTCTTAATTATTAGTTTATTAAATAATGAACTAAATTTAAAAATCTGATTAATTCAAATGATGTAGCTACTTACATCAAATGCCATCTAAAATGATATAGAAATTTAATATAAAAATATAATATTAATAACATTACTCAAAAAATAACAAGAGAGGGTGAGCGGGTTCAGAGGTTGATGTGTGGGTAGGCCACAAGTTATTCAAAAAATAATAAAAAATTAAAATTTGAGCCTATGTTCTTAAAAGCCGAGAAGAAAAGAGCACAAATATTATTTTTATTTAAATATACTAAATCAAAGGACACCAATATACTTCTCGTGTCCTTGTAAATTAATAAAAAATTACAGTTGCAGATATCGAGAAGTCACTTGCAAATTTCAATGATAGTACACACAAACTTTTGTGCACAAATTCTAATAGGCACAATACACTTTTCCTTATATCCTTTTGGACACAAACTAATGTGCCTTTTTATTTAAAGGGCACCTTTGAGATAATTTTGTGTTCAATAAAACTTAAAAAGCACCAATATTTATTTGTGGCATTGAAAATGAAAAGAGCACAACTCAATTGTGCTCTTAGCCTATTTTTCTTGCAGTGACACGATCAACCAAACCATTAAACTACATTAACATGATTGCATGTATTTGTAAAAGGACAGTGATGCTTGCAGGATTAGCCATCAAAAACCCTAAAAGCAGATATGATTGCAGCAAGCAACCTTCTTCACGGCTTGTATTGAAACCCTAACAGCAAGGTTCTTCCCTTCTCTTGCATTCGTAAACATTCTCTCAATAGGACAAGTACTTTTGAACGTAGCAATCTGAGGAGGGACCAAGCAGTTTTATCGACAAAAGACGATAACTGCTTCTTCAATCGTGGCAGCAGTTATGCATCAGTTTATAGAGTTTGAAATGTAAGTAGCATTGTCCTTTTACACATACATGCAATCCATGTTAATGTAGTTGAATGGTTTGGTTGAATGTGTTCTTGGTAGATAATGAATGCCTACATAGGCTTCACATGGGGACAACCTGCTCTAATACCATGAAGAAAGTTTGGGTTCTGCTATGAAACTAATTGACAAATGGCTAGTAGTCCAATGGCAAATGGCTAGTTTGGGTTCTGCTATGAAACCAATTGACAAATGGCTAGTAGTCCAATGAAACCACTTTAGGTTTATTTTCATCTCACCGGTTGAAAATTTACTAACCATCTTAAGAGTCAAATCAACCAAGATCATTTCGCACGTAGGTGCAAATAGGATTGAAGCTACTAACATGTTAAAAATTGACAAACAGAAGTAAATAGAAAAACAGCTGCTGCATAAATGCAACTCACGAAGTTATAGCATATCTTCAAACCAAAATTTATCAAAGTAGTCGGATGTGATTGCCTTTTTCTTTCGCTTCGTTCTTCTGTTTACAGACTGGTTGAGCTTTTTCATGTTTAAGCATGAAATTCTAGTTGTGACATACATAATAGAATTATTAGATCTGATGACAAAATGCGATATTTCTTCTTTTCCAATAACAAAGGGAGGCAATATACAATATTTAGTATGTTCATACAATCAGAAGGCAATGCCCTATAATATACAGAACATAATATATAACACATTACACAAAGATATGTGACAACAAGAAAGCTAGACTTATCAGACTATATTAACTAAGCATCGGACCATGCAAATCTAAGCCTTGGGAGTTGGGAGTTGGGAGTTGGATATTATTTGGACAGATGCTAAACAAGTACCCTCTAGCTATTAATATTGAGCTTCTACTCTTTTGTTGATATCGAAAGGGTTGAATTTTAACACAACGGGGGGTGTGCTGCAGTTTGGAGCAAGACCGTCATGTACTGCGATCTTCAGATTTTGATTTATGAATTAATTAAGCCCTACCCGGAATTTGCAAATAGTTGCGGAAGCTATACAGAGAATACCAAATAATATGTCTGAACTTGGTCCAAGATTATAACCTCC